>NW_027397110.1:2435255-2487510 GCF_003265705.2 Callorhinus ursinus | reverse complement strand
GGTGTGCCCTGGGGAGGCCATGGGCAGTGCTCGTCCCCATACCCTGGATTGTCATGGAGGCCCCACCCTACGGACCAGGGGCAGAAATGTACCCTCCTGGAGTAAGAGGAGGCCTCAGTGAAGGTCTGACTCCCACCAGGGCTCCCAGGCCTTGGAGTGGGCATTGCCGAGGGCTGAGTCTGCGGTCTGCAGGGGGATGTGGGCAGCATGGGGGACCCACCTTCCCCTCTGAGCAGAGATTCTGAGGACTTAGCTTTTGAGGACTTTCTTTGGGACTTTTGTGGCACACAGGGAACTCTTGCTTAGGGAGTAGCTTGTTTGGCTCCTGTGAAGAAATACTGGGAGACCGGAAGGATTCTGAGTGACAACCACCGTCTTTCTGCAATTGGCTGGGCTTCTGTCACCAATCTCATTTGGGAAGGCTTTCTGGAAAGCGGCAAACGTCCGTGTAGGACCGGGATACAGACACCTGCTGGAAGCATTAGGAAGATGCTTGTTCCATGAGCAGAGCAGGCCCCACAAGGATTTGAACAAGCTAGTGGAACGCACCTACCAGGGTCTGGACTCAAAACTGACTTGGGCCACATTCCTCGCAGTTAAAGGGGGGCAGCTTCCTCTGGTCTTGGGGAGGGTGGGGGTGGCTTCCCTGAGCCTTGGTCCCCAGCGGCTGATTATGGAGAACTCGCTGTCTGCCGAGCATTGTGCCAAGTACTTTGCACAAAATACGGGGGCTTCATCACCCTTATGTCACAGAGCTGGGGACTGAGGCTCAGAGGGGGGATCGTGCCTCATCCAAGGCACAGAGATGGTAAGTGTCACATCCAGGTCTCGAACCCATTTCTGTCTGACCATAAAACTCAGGCTCATCTACAACCGTTTTCTTTAGGACTCTAAGGCGGTATCCTGGATACAAATGAAACCCCAAACATAGTCATATCTGTTGAAGCCACTGCTGTTCATGCATTCATTCAAAAATATTCAAGTGTATTCTGGAACGTTCAAGACAAGCCCCAGCCCTCAGTGGTGAGTCTGAGCAGGAGTCCAACCCCTGCTGGGTGGTCATGGTCCAGGTCTGCTGCTTCCAGACTGTAGGGTGTCTGCCGGCTTCTTAACCTCTTCTGCCTCAGTTTCTCCTCTGCCCGCGGGGCCAGGACGGCTTCTGTCTCGTAGGAGGTGTGACCCCTAGACCACGTAGAACAGCCCTTGGTTACTGCTGGGGCTGGCAAGGATAAAATGCTAGCATGGTCGTTTGCCCTGCACAGAGCCCCACGTGATAAATCCCTCTCAGAATTCAGAACCACGAGGCAGCTCCCTGATCCTAAAAAATCAGCCAGCTTCCTTGTTCTTCCATATAACAGTTAAATACAAGGAAGTATTTCTCTTTTTGCCCTGACTGCCAGTAAGCTTAGACCTAGACCTTGGCAACCTCAAAGTGAGCCAAATTTTTTTTACAGTTTTTATTTCTTTACTCATCGACGGATTTTGATATTTTCAAAAGGCTTACATGAAGATCACTCCCTGATACTCAGCCTCAAGCCCTTCTCAGAAGTCCTTGACTATGCACATCTGCAGGTCCTTCTTACACAGAAATGGGTAAATAACGTGCAATTATTCAAATTTTGGTAGTTTGCTGACCAGGCGGGATATGTGGGTGGCCCCTCGTCTGGCTGAGTGGAGCCTGCTGGAGTTGGAGGGTTATGGCCCCGCTCACTGCCCCAGCCTCGCCTACGTTTTATCTGCATCTAAATCAACTTTGGAAGTATCTGAACTACCAGGAGGAAAGAAAAGACTTAAAAAGACAAAGTGTATTACAGGAAAGCAATGATTTCTCAGGCTATTTGTCACTTCAAGCGTAATACATTAACAGAGTGCTATAATGAGGGGAGCTACTAAAAAATGATTTATCGATACTTTAGACCTGTTAAAACAGGTTAATGTCAATACAATTAGCTCCTGGATCAAGGCAATCCTCTGCAGAGGGAAAGTTGATAAAATAGCATTAAAGGTCACTCCATCGCAGGCGGGGGAGGGGCTGGGAGGACTTCAACCATGGGGAAGGGAGGAGAGAAATGGGTCTTCCCACCACCCGCCCCCAGCCCCTCCGCGGTCCCCCCAGGCCTGCGCCCCCAGGACCCCACAAGCCGGAGCCGGAGACTTTGGGGCAGCTCTGAGAAGTGGTCAGTTTATCTGGAAGGCACACCGGCTCTGCTATTTCATGGATGGATAACTCCTGAGTAACTTGGGAGAATACCGAGCAGTTGCTAGGCTGGGAAGCGGGCAGGGAAGAGAGGCATGTCGCCAAGAGCCTTCTCAGCAAGGGGCAGCGCTCAGGAAGCCGGCACTGGGAGGATAGGTCAGGGCCCGGCTCAGGGCGATGCCCGACCTTCCGAGCCTGGCTTTTCCTTGGTCTGGTTGCGTGGCTGTGAGCGCGAGGTGGGTGGGCATCTGGTGAGGGGTGGGCCCTCGGCGTCCTCTGGCTGGTCATCGGGGTCTCACTGCCACTGTGAGAGTTGGGACCACCTCCCTATCCTCAGACAGGTGTTTAAAATGGTGGCTTGTCCTCCTAAGGTAGGAACTCAGGTGGTGCTTCAGGGAGTGTGGGGAAATTTCCATCTGCCTCCCCCACGCTGCCCCGGGCCCCGCCCCTGCCCCTGAGGCTGTGGTCACTGCTCCTGGTTTTGGTGCATTTTCCAGAGGCAGCCTGTGTTGGGACACGCATGAAGCTCTGCACCCCGCATGCCGGCCTGTCCCTGGGCTTATGCCGTAGGCGCCCACGACGCCCAGATCACGGTGGCTTTCCAGATCAGAGGCTGAACTCCTGCTGGCTGAAATCTGCTCCCGACCGGGCGTGGCAGCTGTGGGGATGGGTCTCCTTGTGGCAGCTCTGCTCACTCTTGACTGGCCACAGGGTCACACGGCCAGGTCCCATGTCACCAGGCGGGGGTGCGTGTTCTCTCCTGGGAGGTTCTTCAAATCACAGACAATAGGCAGGGGCCGGTAATCTCTGAGGGAAGGGTAGTAATCAGAAACGATGGAACATTCTACGGCAGCCATGTGCCCAGGAGATCTTTCAGGTCCATGCAGGGCTGTGACTCATTTATTCTGGGACTGCGTGGTGGCCCCTACGGGGATGTGAAAGGCATTTTGGATTCCCAGCAGCCTGAGCCCATACCCCTGACCAGTGCGCCACCGGCCTCCTGAGATCCCCACTACATTCCAGATGGAGAGTTTTGACGCTGCTAAACCCATCTGCTCCAGAGTCTGTTCTGGCCAAGCTCTCGGGGTCAAGGTCTCTCGGCTTCTTGGAGCCTCTGTCCTGAAAGGGCTTTATGAGCCTGTGTCATGAGGCGTCCATCCTACACGTGCTCCTAGGGTCCCGAGCCCGTTGGGCAGGGATTCTGACAATCACAAACAAGGCAGGCAGGCAGGGACCCTGTAGTCACACTCAGAGGTGCTGGAGGGGCTGGGGGTGCACACCCAGTCCCCGAACCAGCCCACGCCTGCAGATGGAGGAGGTCACAGAGCTGGGATGTCCAGCAAGGCAGGCTTGGGGGTGAGCTCCTCACTCCAGGCCAGGCCCAGACCCTGTTTCCTGAGCATGACCTGTGGCCCCAGGGAAGCTGCAGTGGGTACACAGCAACTTTCCCTTCTCTTCTTGAAAAATGAGCGTCAGGGATGGGCGGGGGTTTGTCTTCACCGCATGGTTTTCTGGGGCTTGGACTCCATCAGACAGGTGTAAGGTTGCCTAAGGACAGATTATCCAACAATAATCTCATCCCATCTATTCTGGGCTCACCTGGGGACCCAGGGAATTGGTGGGGTCCCCATCTGGGGTCAGCCATCAGGAGCCGTTGTACCCACTTGGAAGAGGAGGAGATGAAGCCCAGAGAGAGGAGGACGGGCTGTCCAAGGCAAGGCAGAGGAGGAGTGGGGTCTGGCAGGTCTCCCTTCCTGCTACGCTGCTGTGGCCCGGGGGAGAGCGACGTCCCGTCACTGGGGCTGGCCCACCGTGCCCAGCACGTTAGCTCTGGGCCTCATGCAGTGGGCACAATAATGGCCCCTAAAGATGTTGATGCCCTAATTCCTAGAATCTGGAATATGTCACCTTATGGGGCCCACGGGACTTCCCATACGTGGTTAAGTTAAGGGTCTTGAGATCCGTAGATAATTCAGGAGTATCTGGTGGGTCCAGTGTTATCCCAAGAGTCCTTATAAGTGAGAGAGGGAGGCAGGGGGCTCAGGGTCCAGGGGACGTGATGTGTGAAAGATAACCAACTGGTCATTGGTGACTTTGAAGTCTGGGCAAGGGGCCAGGAGCCAAGGAGCACGGGTGATGCTGAGAAAGGCAAGAACTTGGGCTGTCCCCTGGAGCCTGCAGGGGGAGGGCAGCCCTCCCTCTGTGTGACCCATTTCCGACTTCTGACCCAGAACCGCAAGAGACTAATGCAAGACTCTTAGCGTGTAGATGAGTTCCAAGGCCCTGCTCAGAGCAGCGTTGGGGACAGGAACAGGACAATGCAGCATTTGTGCTCCTGAGGATGGATGATCCATTAGAGACAAGACATAAAACCTGCAGCCTGGTTAGCCTGGGTGCTGGGCTCGGGGTCCTCTGTGGTTGGAGCCGTGGGTTCCCGGGATTCTGAGCTGCCTGGTGGACAGCAAGGGTGTCCGGGTGGAGGGCAGAGCCAGGGGAGGGCTGGGTGGGATGGAGTGGTGTGGTGGGCCCCCGGGACTGTGGGCAGGATGCTTTGGCACTGGCTCCTGGGCAATCGAGGGTGAAGACCAGGGGTTGGATGGAAGACTCAGAGGGAGAGGGCGGGTAACCACACGCCCGGTGGGTACCGAGCTGAGGGCTGAGGGTGCACAGCAATCCCTAGTCCCCACCATAGAATGCCAAAGCGCCAAAGGACCTTGACACCCTAGGACGCTGACCTTCTCTCTGCCCAGGTGGGGGGCTGAGACCCTGAGCCAGTGAGGCAGGAATGGAGCCCAGGGCTCCCGAGTCCCACGGGGATGGGTCCCTGCATCAGGCTGCCTTTCTCAGGACCTGCGTCAACCATCACGGGTAGAAAGCATGGAGCCCCCAGAGGCGGGTACAGGGGACTTGTGGAGGTCTGTGGCAGCTCACTCTCCCTTCCCCGAGCCCCCCAGGCTGCAGCTCCCTCCACAGATGGCTTCCTCCTGTCTGCGGTCCACCTGCCGCCTCGGCTGCACAGATGCAGGCACAGGCTTTCTCATGGTCTCGGTTCTGCTTCTCAAAGCCCAGGGCTCTGGGCGAGGCTCCCCCTGGGCCTGCTTGGGCTGCTGCCCACCATGCGTCCTGCCAGCCTTGCTGCCTGTGGACTCAGGTTGTCTGCAAGCGCGGGGGGAGAGTGGGCACCGTGGTCCAGCGGCTCTTTCCAGGGCTGGGATTCGGGACGGTTTGGGGGCACATGTAAGTTCACCAGGAGAGACATCTCACTGGTGTTGCTCACCTGGACAAGAACCATGCCTAGTAGGAGGCCGGGAGTCAGCAGGTGCTTTTGGATAATGAATGAATGAACGAATGAACGAACAAACGAGTGAGCAGATGCCACGTCAGCCCTGGAAGGGATCCAGCCTCACTAGGGGTCCCGTCCAGCCTCTGGTGAAGGGCGGGACTCCCCCTACGGCCCCTCAGTCAGAGCTCCCTCTGGCTCCCTGGCTGGGTCAGCTGCAGGGGGGCAGGGAGACAGCAAAGGAAGGCCACATCCCCACCTTGCCAGCTGGGTGAGCAGTGGGGCCCGGAGCCGTGCCTGCCCCTTGTCCTGCAGCAGCCCCGACGCGGCCCTGCCTGCCCCCTCCATCAGGTGCACGGCTCTGTCCTGGTCTGGGCTTCCCTCAGTCCTGCAGTGAGGAAGCCGGGATGGACAGACAGACAGCAGTGGTCCCTGTTCCCTGGGACACGGCCCACCCACCCATCGGAAAAGACCTTTTTGCTCTTTTCTCTGTTGGAAGCCAGGCAAGGGAGGCAAGGTTCTCCTCCTGGGCATTGCACATCGCAGGTCTCATCTGAGGCTCCTGATAGCTCGCCAGCCTGGCATCCCCCAGCCATTGCCCCCACCACCTTGGATGCAGCTGCCCTCCCAGCAAAGCCCAGGCCTGGCTCAGGCCCTCTGCATGCTCTGGACAGCAGCGTCTAGAACCTCCTATTAGTGAGTGCTGCCTGATGGGGCGGGGGTCCTTGGCTATGGGTGTTGAACCTTGTGATCCCAGACAGTCCCCGGGGTCAAGGTGGGTGCTTGGGGGTCCTTGCTGACACCCACCATTCAGTCCAGTAACACCTCCCCTCGTTCTACCTGGACACTGTGGGGCGGAATCGGGGTCCTTCTGCTTTGGGGGGCTTCTGGAAGGAATGATGGAAGAATTGGCACCTGGACCCTTCCCCACCCCCACGCCATCCTGAAAGGCTCACCCACCTTGGGCCACCTGGCAGATGGGAGACAGCGCGTTCCCTCCTGGGACCAGCGCCGGGTTCTGACCACACCTGTCATGGTCCCTGCAGGGGTTCACCCTTCATCCTAACCAGTCTAGTCTGGCCGGTCCGTGAGTCCCTGGTGCTGGCTCGGGTCCTGGCCCCAAGGGAACGGTCAGCAGTGGTGTGGAGTGAATAGAGGATGAGCAGATGAGTAATTCATGTTAATCATCGGGTACAGCTCGAGTAGCTGCCGGGAGACCCTGTGCTCAGATCAATGGGGTGGCTGGGCTGGGGTCCCCGTGACCCAGGCAAAGCCTGAGACACTGAGCGGTGTACCCTGCTCTGTGGAGTGAGCCCCTGCGTGGGACAGACCACAGGCTGTGTTTGTAGTCAGGGGGTTTGCCCAGCTCTTCACAACTCACTCGAGGGTAAACAGAACCACGTAACAGAGCTGAACCTGCTCCCCCTTATTTCAGGAGGTTTCTGCTGAGAAGACAGTGGCTTGTAGATGTGGGCCTCGGCTTATCATCGGCGCCTGGGTGTTGGGACGCGTTGGAGACCGGGGCAGCCTGCCGGAGAGCGGAGCCTCGCCTGGGCTCCACGACCTCCTCCGCTTCTGCAGTCCCACCGGCCACCTGGCCCGCAGCAGGTCTGGCAGCATTTTGGGGATGACTGGTCGGTGGAGGAGGAGGGGAGAGGAATGGTGGCCCCCATCTGCATTTGCCATAGGTGTGTGCTGGACGAAGGGCTCGTCTTGGGCATTGGAAGGCCCGCTGATGAATTGTCGTGGGAGCATTTGCCTCCACGAGCGCTGGGCAGCTCCCCCATCAGAGGACGAGGTCTGCTGGGGAAGGTGCCAGGTTTTCTGGGATCTATGGTCTTTCCAGACCGGGGCCTCCGCAGCTGACCCCGACCAGGGGAGAGATCAGTGGCCTGGTGGGGACCAGATGGTCTAAGGACAGTGACCACCACCAGCCAGTGGGAGGTGACCCAGGGATGCTCACAAGGGGACACGTCAACCTGGGTGGAGACTGGATGTTGAGCTCACCATCGGGGGCCCCAGGCTCACTGTCCCCATGGGGAGTGAGGGCCCGGGCCGGACACCTGCCAGTGCCCCAGGACAGGCAAGGACAGCAGCCCCATGGCTTCCTGCATCCTGCAGGCTGGGGGTGGCTGGGGCTGGACCCCGGGGGGCGTTGCACATCTCTGTAAAGCAGACTTAGTGCTCAGGTGGCCTTGGACACGGTCCTGAAAGAGAGGCTGATTTTTATCAGGCACAGACATGGGGAATGGTGTTCCCGGCAGGCAAAACCACATTAGCAGCGTCCTGGCCTGCAGTCATGCAGCAAGCGTTTCCATGTGGCCGGTCGGGACCGAGGGGGCATGGGGTGGGTAGCGCTGCAGCGGTGGGCTGTGGCCAGAACAGGAAGGATTTCAGCTGGGCTGGAGGTCTGTGGGCAGGCGCTGGGAGCCACGGGAGTTTCCAGTGGTGGACTCATCTCTGCTTGGACCCCTATCACCTTCCCAGGACCCTGGGGGGCACGTGGGGCAGGGGTTAGCGGTCCTGGGCAAGGCCACACAGCTGGTCCCCAGGGGTGCTGGAAAGCACCCCCTTGTCCTGTAAGGGTCAGCCCCTGACACCCAAGGTGGGGGTTTGTCCACACTCACTACAGTTGGAATATGCACAGGCGCGACCGCGTGCACAGTCTTACCGAAGAGTCGCCATATGTGGTGAGGTGGGCCACCCCTCTGTGCACGACCCCTGCCGTGACCCCCGCAAGGTCCTGGGAAGGAGCCCAGCAGAAGCCCTTTGGTCTCACATTCCAGAGACGACAGCTCTCAGGTGGCTGGCCACATGGACGTGGGTTTGTTTGATCTGCCCAGAGCCAGATGCTTCACTCTGCCCGACCTCCCTCCCTCC
Organism: Callorhinus ursinus; assembly: GCF_003265705.2. Taxonomy (NCBI): domain Eukaryota; kingdom Metazoa; phylum Chordata; class Mammalia; order Carnivora; family Otariidae; genus Callorhinus; species Callorhinus ursinus. The sequence continues at coordinate 2,479,153 of NW_027397110.1, read as the reverse complement.
GAAGGCAGGAGACGGGTCTGAGGCCGCGAGAGCCGCCCCGCATGGGCCTGCTGGTGGTGCTGACGCCTGCCCCTCGCGCCTGGGTGGGCAGCGTCTGGGCTGGAGAAGGGCCTGGGGGACAGGCCACCGTGGGCCCCATGCTGGCGTTCCCAGGGTCCCCAGCGTGAACTGGAGGGGGCATGGTTGAGCAGCCTGGCACCCCCAGGCTGTGGGGCCTTACTTCTTATTACTAATCAATAACAGCTAATCTGTGCCCCTCTTTCTCTCCAGACGTGACTAGAAAGCCTGTTGCTTTAAGAGGTTATTTTTTTGATATATAGAAAGTCTATGCAGGGCCAAAGGACGGCGGTGATAATTCACGTGCCACGGGGCGCCTATGTCAAACTGGATGACGCTAAGCACCAGGGAGGGCCTTGGATGACTTCTTATAAAAGCCACGAGGAACGTATCACTGTCATTGCCCCAAATTTCAGGCCAGAAAAGTAAGGCTCAGAGGAACTAAACCACTTGCCCAAGGCAGCCAGCTTGCAAATTCAGGCATCGCCAGGACAATCCCTAGTGCTGTGCGTTCCAAAGGAGGAACCCCTCACCAGCCACGCTCCTCTCAGGAGGACCGCGTGGAGCCCGGTGGATTCCTGCGCTCCCCAGAGCCTGGGCGGGAGGCCTGCTGCCCTATCAGCCCCGACGACCTTGCCATCTTGCCATCCATGTGGTCAAGGGCTGGACGGGCCCCGGGGGTCCCTGGTGGATCACGCGACAATACGCATGAATGCACGGGCGCAGTGCCTGGCCAAGAGCCATGCATGCTCCACGCACACACGGGTTAGCTTTTATCGTTTCCCTGCGTGTTTCTATTCCTCCTTATCTGAGGTCATGCAGAGTAAGCAGTTTTGAAGCATGTGATTTTTTTCTCAGACAGAAGATGGAGGTTGCCTGCTCTGGTCCCTGCCACCTCTGCTGGGCTCCCCTGTGGCCCTGGAGTGGGACGGGCAGAGGGGCTGAACACAGACAGTCCCATGCTGGGAGCGTGAGCCAGGTCCTGACTCCGGGGCCAGGATGAGCCGAGCCCCCCAGGAGGAGGAAGCAGCACGGGCAGAGCTGGGCCCCCGAGGGAGGCTGGGTCCCCTCCTCCTGGCACGGGGACCGTGTGCTGTGCGTGGCGGGCACTTGGTGAGCCAATGACTGGGAGACTGTCTGGTGGCACTCGCATCAGTGCTGGGTCTCAGGATCCTGGGACGATATCGGCAGGGACCCAGGGTGCCGTAGAGACGGTCCCAGCACAGGGGTGAGCAGGCTGCCGTGTGGGTTTTGGACGTGTCTAAGGCACAGAGCCCCATTTGGCCTGGTCTGACGTGTGAAGGCAATGGGCGGGGGCCTAGGGGAGGCTGGCTCTGTCCCCACCACAGGGGCCTCGAGTGCCGTGGAGAGGGGCATCCTTTCAAATACTTTGGCCAGTTGCCACTCTCGCTCTGAATGGAGAAGGTGGAGTGACCGAGGGGTCTGGGGGGAAGACCAGTTCTTCAGACAGATGACCTGGCTATAGGGTGAGGGTGGATGACCAGGGGAGTCTGAGGCACAAGGACCCATTAGGAGACCCCATCAGCAGCTCTGGGGCGGGGGTTGACGGGAGGCTGGAGGGAGGGGTCAGAGCCTGTGATCGCTCCCGGTCTGGGGATGCAAAGGTGGGAGACCCGACCGCACCTGCTGACATGCTCTTGTCTGTGGAGAGGAGCCATTTCGGCTTAAGTGCCCTCCACCACTTGGAATGTGGATTTAGCTCTGGAGAACTCATCTGAAATAGATATTTCTATCCACTGCTGGAGGGATTTATTGGCAAAACTAGCCATCTATTAACATTATCTGGTGACTCTGCACTGGTGAGAATAGATACTATAAATCTCAGTTGTATAAAAACCCAGGAGCTAGAAGGCTTTAGTGGACGGCAAATAGAAAAGTCCGAAGAGTTCAGACCTGTTTATTTTACTTAGAGGGAAAGAACATTCTGTACCCAGTCAGGCAGGAAATGGGTTTTGGGGACGGCCACTTAGCCCAGCTGTTGGCCCTGAAACTGTGGGAGTAATCGCTGTCTGCAATTAGAGCAGGCGGCTCAAAGGACCATATTTTTAGCCAGTGATGGAGGCTTCTGGAGAAAGGCTCGAGGGCTTGAAACTTTGGGCAGGTGTCCGTGGGGCCTGTTGGAAAGGAAGGTCCCAGTGGCAGGCTGTGTGTTGAGGCTCTAGGCCCCAGGGGTGTGTCTGATCGGGGAGACCCTTTGATGCCAGTCCACCCTGGCTTGAGGCCGGGGTGAGCAGGAGCCCGAAGCTTGGCTGGTCAGGTCCTCTCTGCCCGCACTTTGCATCTGGAGTGTTTGGGAACAAGTGTGGAAGAAACAGAGGGCTTTGTCCTTGAGTTCATTTCCCGCAGAATCCCTGAAGCCCGGCGCCAGGCAGGGATTCATGTCGGGGTGGGGTGGGGGGGTGCCTGGGGGGTCAGCTGAGTGGCTCTGACTGCCAGCACCCTTGTCCCCAGGGGGCTGCTTAGCCCCAGACCCCCTCTCCAGCCTCGTTCTGTGCTGGGACTCCCACATCCTCCAGGGAGTGTCCCCTGGCCACTGTAACCTGCCCTCAATGAGGCCAGACACTCCCGGCACCTGGACGGGGGTGCCCCAGCAGCGCGTTATAGACTGAGGGGGCATGAACGGCCAGCAAGGGGAGGAGTCTGCGCCCCCTCCACGTCGGGCACCAGGCTGTGTCACCGGGCCGGGTATCAGAGCTGGCCGGGCCCTAGGAGCTCTAACGTGGGTGCTTTGTGACCACAAGCCTGCATTCCGGTCACAGCCAGAGGGTCCGTGGGGGGCATCCTGTTGTTGCTCCTGCTGATGAGTCCTGGGAGGTCACGGCTCAGCTCCCGAGACCCCCGCCCAGACCCGGCCTTAGGCATGGTCATTAATGCCTCCCCCTGAAAGAGCAATGTGACAGGCCAGGTGCCTTCGGTGTAAGAGTCACTGTCCTTCAGAAATGCCCAGAGGGGAATCCTTCCTACACTCCTGAGGGATGTGAGAGGCTTTGTGCCTCCCTCCACGGGGTCTCCTTTCTCATCAAATGCGAGGCATCGGCCAGAACCAGGGTGCTGTCCTAGGCCTGCTTGGAGGCTGCAAGCCCCGGGTCAGGCGCTATCTCCCCAGGCCTCAGTTTCCCCGGGGCCAGGAGCCAGGCTGGACGCAGTCTCCCCGAGGCTGCTCTCAGCCACCACCCCCTGCAGCTCTGTCCCCCCACCCCCCGCCCAGGGCACCGTCTCTGAGGGATGGACCTGCACTTTCCTGGGAGAGAGGAGACCCAGAGAGAGGCAGTGATAATACTGATGTGGCTTCAAATGTGAAAAGTTAGAATTAAATAGGAAACTAAAGGCGGGGGTCACACGTAACCAATTAAACGGCGACTTTTCCTCGGCCTCTCGCCCACTTTGGGGGCAGAACGGACCTCGTCTAGCTCTGCCAGTTAATCTCCCCTCGCCTCCCTTGGCCGGGGAACCGGCGCTTTCTGAAAATTGAAGGGAAAGGCAAAATCAGCAGCCACAGACACACAGACTGCCTCCCATTGTGCAAATGCCAGGGAGGAGGAGGCCCGATCCATCCGCGGGCTGGTGGCCCTTGGAGGGCAGGCGGGCTGGCGGCCCGCCTCCGGTGTGGGTGCGGGAACTCAGGAAGGCAGCTGGGAGATGAAGGAGCAGAGGGCATTTGGGATGAAGCCCAGCAGGTTCCCGGAGTTCAGCATGAATTTCAAAGGCAGGGACGGCAGGGTCTTGGACTCATTACCTTGCAAGGAGGGGGAGAGGTTGAGGCTCTGCAGAGTGAAGCCGACGGCCCACTGGGGCCGGTCGATGGGGCAGAGCGTGGGGTGGCACGGGCCCCCGAATCTTCCCAGATCCAGTCCTTTGGCTGAAGGGCCAGCACTGGACACTCATTCCCTTGGGTCCCAAGTGTAGACGGTGGGTTTGGGAGGCACCTGGAGGGCGTGCAGGGTCTCAGTCTGTCCTGGGTCTCAAGGTCTGTCCTGCACACGCACAACCCAGCTCTGGTGACAACACTGTGGGGGAGGTCCCCAAATCAGGTCTGTGTTACAGGCAGGGACACCGAGGTGCAGAGAGGCCGGGTGAAGGCTCTGGGTTACCAGGCTGGTCACCGGCAGAGGCTGCATTCTACCCGAGCAGGCTTCCCTGTGCCCAGACCAATGACCAGCACCGCCGTCCCCTGGGGACCATGTGGGCTGACTGTGGCCAAGGGCCATCAGGCCAGGTGGCTTCTGAGGGTGGAGCAGGGGTGTGTCTGGAGCTGGAGGGTCAGGAGGAGTGCATTCCAGGCCAAGGGGAAGAGTGCGTGAGTTTCAGTGACCGGGGCAGATCAGGAAGGGGCCTCATGCGTGGCCCCAGGTGCCCGGGGGGACATGAGGCTGGTGGGGCGTCATGGCCGCTGTGTGCTTTGCGAAGCTCTCCCTGTGTCCCCTCAGAGCGGAGGTGGGTGAGGTCAGCCTGGGTTGGAACCCGCAACTCACTAAAAGCTGTGGCCTCGGGATGGACTCGAGGCAGGTGGGGTGGGGGGTTCGGCGACTGAGTTATAGGCGCTCAGTGGCTGTGCTGGGCTGGGTGGGCGTCGGCGTCCGCATTTCACGGGTGAGAAAGCAGGCTTTGTTCGGGCTTCTGTGTCAGCTCTCAGAGGGGAGCAAGCCACCTTCACACTGAATAACCGGAAATGACGATTGCTTCTCTGTGCCTACAGGACTGCGGGGCTGCCTGGGTTCATTCATGCGCTGGGGGTCAGAGGGCGGGCTGGCGAGGTCAGGTTACCTGGGACAGCTGGTCTCTGCTCCATCTGGTCCCTCGTCCCCGAGTAGGCTGCCCCCAGCCGTCTGCACGGCCGCTGGGCAGGGAGTGGAGACGTGCAAGGCCCCCCGAGGCAGGCTGAGTGTGATGACATCACTTGTGCTGGAACTTTCGGCCAAAGCAAGTCACAGTGCCCGCCCGTATTCAAGGGGAAGGACACACTCCGCATCTTCTGGGAGCAGCTGCCTGGCCAAGGGTTGGGACTGGGCCGGTGATGCAGGCAGCAGGTTCTCTCAGAGCCCAGGGAAGGGACGTGGGGATGAGCTGGTCAGGGAAGACTTCTTGGAGGAGGTGGGACTCTCCTGTCTCTAAGCAATAGTGTGTTTTATAAAGTTCATTTCTTTGCTGAAATTCAAGGCTCATTAAAATAATTTTTTTTAAACCTATTATGGCAGAAGGCAAGGCACCCCATATCTCAGATGAGTTTAGGAGCAGGCCAATTGCAAATTCATAATTAAAGGAATTTGACAAGAATCAAGGAAGACTGGTTTCCTCCGGAGGTTTGGGGAGTTAATTGCTGGTTCGCACTCTGCCGTGATGCTGGAAGTGGGCAGGGCTGGGAATTTGCTGTGAAGAGGCTGTGACAATGTGTGCGCCAATCCTGATTTTGTCAATGGGGGTCCGTCCGCCAGACATCCGAGAGATGAGAGGAGGTACTTCGCGCCTGGTTTCTCCTGTGCTCAGAAGGCTTACTTTCCACGAGACCTTGGAGCATTGCCATGGAAACCGGGGTTCAAAGCGTGACACCCCCAGGCCACCTTGGGGCAGAGCAGGGGTGCTGAAGGTGCTTTCAGTTAGCTAAAGATGGCGCTGGGGGCCTGGGTTCCCTCAAAGAGTTCTCTCCACTCAACTCTTTGCTTCTAAACCCTTGCTCCCAGGCTGGCGCCTCTGCTCTTGGAAGACATGCTGAGTGCTATAGGACATGGCATCGGGGGGCTGGGGTGGTCTGGCTCCTCCTGACCTCTCGAGGCTACTCTTTCACTCTCTCACACTCTGGACCCCACCCACCTGTGCTTTCTCTGGTCTTGGGCTGCGACCCTTGCTGGTCCTGTTGCCCGGAACATTCTGGAACATTCTTCCTAGTCCCTCCCCCTTCTCTCACCCTGGGGGATGGCAGGCCAGCAAATCTGACATGTATCTCTGTGTGTGGACTTGCTCTGTGCTCATGGCCCCCCTGCCAGGTGCCTGGAGAAACAGTCCTGGACCCAGCCTGCACGGAGGAGCCCAGCCCACTGACCGCGCTGGGACTGTCCTCCTGGCCCAGCTTGGTCAACCCAACTGCAGGTGACCTGTGGACCCGGGAGCAGGAGAGTAAGTGCCTTTGCTGAGAAGGGGCAGAGTTTTGGAGCCATTTGTTATGCAGCAAAAGCTCACTGATACACTTGGCTACCACCATTTACTTTTTCTGTCATGACATTCACTTCCTCCAGGAAGGCTTCCTTCACCCCCCCCGCCCCCAGGGTCTGTCCTGGGCATCTCCTGGTGTCCTCTACCACCTGGCTTGTATCACACTGTATTGTTATCATTTTTCTCTGTGTCCATGTCCAGCTACACTGTGGGCTCAGTGAGGGTGAGGACAGCCTCCCCTCCCCTTGGGCTTGTGCGGGTGCTGCCTCCTTGTTCCTTGAGCCGCTCAGTCCTTCCTGCATGCAGGGCCTGAGCCTGGAGGAGCTGAACCTCTTACCTCCCTGGGTCTACTAATTTCTTAAAATACCCATTTTTAGGGTGTGTAAGTAACACGTGCTCATTATAGAATACTTGGAAAACACGGAGAGCAGCCTGACAAGAAGTCACTGCATTTCCAGCATGCAGGAGCAAGGCTCACGTGGTGGGTGGTGCGCAACGGGAAATATGCACCTGTGTTGGAAACTTGACTGCAGATCCTTTGTGGCTACATTTTTCACTTTGTAGCATTTTCTAAACTTTTCTCCTGCCCCAGATGTCATCTGCAGCCCCTGCTGGTGGTGGCGGTGGCCCCTTGCCCGGTGGCCATGTCATTTCAATTATCACCTCCTGCTTCACTCTTGCAGAGATTGCTGGTACCGCTATCTTATTGGTATGTTTTTCTGCAAACCCTTGAGAGTCTCTCCAGGGTAAGTTCTTAGGAGTGGATATGTAGGGATAGAGCATGCACATTTGAAATAACAAATCGCTCAGTTGGCCTCCAAAAGGCAGCGGTGGGGCTGAGGGCCCTCTGTCCCACATCCCTGCTGGCAGCAGGCAGGGGCGTTGACCAGCAGCCCACAGGGGGATCACCGCAGCTGTCCTGTGGGTACCTCACAGCCCCTCCAAGCTGGGCTTGGTCACACATGCCTGCGACATTGAGAAGCTGTCCTCTGTCCTCCTGCACACTGAGCCTCCAAGGCAGGGCCCCTGTGCATGATTGCCTCTGGGCCCCAAGCACCCAGCGCCCAACCCTTTCCCTCACACAGGGAGGTGTCAGTCACACATCAGTGCAGAGCTGGCTCGGGGTCACATGTCCTCTGGCAAGGCCTAGCCCTGGTCTCTCCCCTCCCAGGTGTGGGAATGCCAAGCTTGGGAGTCAGCGCAGAGGTCAGCCAGCCCTCTGGAGTCCTGGGTTGGGTTGGAGTTTAATTAAACAAGAAACATCTCTGCTTTAGTGGATCATAAAGTTGTTATTTTTAATATTTGTCATAAAAATTAACCCTGCTGTACCACGCTGATGGGCAGCATGGCCAAGCGGGCACCAAGCCTAGATTGGGCCCCGGCTTTGCTGTGTGACTTTGAGCAAGTGGTTTGATTTCTTCATCTGAAGAAATGCCCCCTCGTGGAAGGGGCAATCATGGCAGAGGGTGCATGCAAAGCCCTCCATCCCCTCATTCATCTATCCACCCACCCATCCACTCACTCATCCGCCCATCCAGCCATCATCCATCCATCCAGCCATCCATCCATCCATTATCCATCCATCTATCCATCCATCCACTCATCCATCCATTTATCCATCCATCATCCATCATCCATCCATCTGTCATCTACCTACCTAAGCATCCATTCATCCATCCATCCATCCATCCATCCATCCCTCCATTTATCCATCCAGTCATCCATCCATCCACCCACCCACCCATCTTCCCATCCACCCTCTGTACTGGTGTCTGTCCTAAGCCAAGTACTAAAAGCCTGGAGAAACCTGGACTTTCTATGTAACTTGGGACTTGCGTCCCCTGTACTAACTTGTATATGTTGGTGATGTCATCTGCCGTCTGCTATCTGCCACTGCCTGCCCTGTCCCAGTCGCTCAGTGTCTACCTGTGGGTAGGGTGCAGGGCAGGCCTGGGGTAGGAGAAGCCAGGCCAGACAGGGACAAGTCTGTGGGAGGCCTTAGTGGGCAGGTGGCCCTTTCAGGGCTGGGCAGACATCTGGAGCGAGTAAGGCAGACAGATGGTGTCACTCTGTAGTCACCTTGGGCTTGGCTTGAGGTCATCAAGAGCTGGGACCCTCCCCCACAATAGCACCCCCCACTGTTGCCCCCATTAGGTTTTACCCCATAACTATATGGCCAGTGTATCTGCTCGGCAAGCTGTGCCAACAATGGAGTCTGAGAAAAAGATAGGGTGGCATCTGGGGGCCTGAGCAGGCAGTGGGTCTCCTTGAAAACATGGTAAAGAAAATTAATAAGACGTGTGCAGGCACACAATTTAGGGGGTGCCAAAACTCAGTAATTAAGACCCTCAGCCAGCCTGGCACTGCACACCCAGGGCGAGAGGCTGAGGTGTAGTCACCTGGCAGTGGGGGCCAGGAATGTTCCCATCTAGTCAGCCCCCCTGCCCATGACCTGAGGTCACAGAAACCCCATATCCGCCCAGACACCCAGAAGGGAATCTTCATGCGAGGGTCCAGAGTGTGTAGCCATCGAGGTGATGCATGTCCAGTTCCCAGGCACCAGGTAAACTGAGGCTCTAGAATAAGGAGGAGGCAGGACTGCCTGCCCCTCTCAAGGGTGAGCTATCCTTGTCTGTCTCGCAGAGTTATCTGTGCTGTGCAGCCAGTATTTCTGGTTCATTCCATGGGGGGGGGGGCATGTGGTGCACGGCCCTTTAAAGCCAGGCCATGTGACCAGGATGGGTCAGTGAAATGTGAGTGGATGTTGTGTGTGTGTTGTATGTGTGTTGTGTTGCGTCTATGTTGTGTGTATGTGTGTGGGGTTATGGATAGTGTGTATGTGCATTGTGTGTATATTGTATGTTGTGTGCGTGTGGTGTACATGTAGGAGGTTATGGATAACACCTGTGTGTTACATATGTGTTGTGTTGTGTGTATTATGTATGTGCGTGTGTGTGGGTTATGGAGAGTGAATGTGTATTGTATGTGGTATGTTGTGTGTGGGGGGTTATATATAGTGTGTGTTGTGTATTTGTGTGCATGTGTGTGCATGTACGTGTGGTGTGTTGTGTGTTGTGTATATGTGTGCATGTCGTGTGGGGTGTGTGTGTGTATGTGTGTGTGTGTGTGTGTGTCTTCCAGCACAACACCGGCCCTAGCCCAGGTAGCTGGAAGTGGCTCTCTGGGCCTGGGTCCCCTCTGATTCCTGGGGCCCTGCCACCCTCCCCTCAGTGGCGGTGTGGTGAGTGACCGATGGCTGTCCTCTGGTTGGGGGGGGATGGCTCACTGGGACACATCCTTGCCCGTCCTCACGGATGGTGCCTGGGGTGCGCCCAGGAGGTGCGCCACCACCTCCCCGTGGTGCCTGGGGTGCGCCCAGCCCCGGGGCGGAGGGGATGCTGGAGGGGATGGTGCAGTCCTGAAGGGCAGCTGTCCTAACCAGAGGCAGGGTCAGGCCAGCAGGTGCCACGGGGGAGCGTGTGGGCCTGGCGGGGACCCTGGAGCTCCCCATGGCATGGCCCGGGCTGTGGGGCTGGCTGTGGCTGGAGCAGGGAGAGCTGGTAGAGGGAGAGGCCTCCACGGCCCGTGGCCCTCTCCCCCTGAGCAGCTGGGCCCCACCATATCTCAAATACCCACGGGAGCCGCGCTGCTGGGAGCCGGATGCTTCCCAGAGACCCTGCCTGTGCTGCGGGCTCCCGGAGGAGGGGGGCCCTTCGCTCGGGGCCGGCCACGACTGGGAAGGCCAGAGGGCCTCGGGTGTCCCCCACAGCGCAGCAGTGTGTGGAGTGTGAGCGCGCCTAGCACGGTCGGCCGGACACCACCTCCCGGGTGGTGGGCAGAGCCCCAGGCTGGGGGCTGAACTGGTGGGGGGGGTCTCGGCTGACTCCGCCTGAGGGCCTGGTCACCCAGGGGGCTGCCCCGGCCAGTGGTCTGCCTTTTCAGCCTGTCTGCCCGCCTTTTGCAAAGTGGTCTCAGACAGAGCCGTCCTTTTGGGTCAGGATTTGCCTGTTTAACGTTGCCAAAACGCTCTTACATTATCTGTCCCATTTTACAGATGAGGGAACTGAAGCTCAGGGAGGCCAGGGGCTTGTGGACAGCCTGCAGCTGGAGTGGGGCTCACGCCAGGCTCTGTGTGTCTGGGCCCCGCCTTCCTGACCCCCGGCCAGTGTGGAAAGCTTTCCGAGCCCCGATCTTATCCTGGCAGACACAGGACATGCTTCTGTGTGCCGCGCTGGGGCAAACCGCAGGCGATTTGGGGCCGCAAATGTGGGGCTTGGTGAACACGTCCATATGTTTTCATATTATATAATTTTAAGAAAAAAATGCAAAGTAGCAGGAAAGATATTGAATATTGAATTTAGGTTAAACTTCAAAATAAAACCCTTTCAAAAATTTAAAATCAAAGACTGAGCCACACAACCTTCTTAGTGTCAGGCTCATATTTGAAATGGGCTCAGGCAGCTCCGGGATTGATGTCCTCCAGCTACTGAGAGCTGATGTCCTCACTGATAGGACCCCAGCCAGTGGCTGCGCACGAGGCCCAAGGTCGCCGGTGGTGGCTCAGCGGCAGGGTCTCCTCCCTCCAGCTGAATGCCAGTCCCGCGCTCATGCGTCTGATCTAACCACATGCCGCTGTCTTTGGTTGACAAATACAATGTTGGAAATTTTTTGTGATAATGCAAATGGATTTTGAATCTAATTGAACTTTTTATATCAAATATTTCAAAATAACGATGACATTTTCCTCAGCATCCACAGATGCTGCTCTCCCAGCGCCATCATTCTTCTTTAGGATTCAAATGATAGCCCCCGCCGAACATCGCGGGTGAGCCGTTCCGACTTCACTTCTCCAAAGTCGACACCTTGGCTCCGAACCCATAAACTTTATCATTAAACGTTGCCATATTTTCGGGCGATTCTTGGCAATTTTCAAATAAGTTCATTTCCGTGCTCAAAATGTCAGTGAAGTAAGCTGTTTCTGGAGCCTGTGACTTTGCTTCAATCAGTCTGCAAAGTTAGAGTTCTGACCGTTGGGGTCCAAACTCCGGCCGGCGGCCCCCGTCTGTGGCGAGGGTGCAGACCGCTTCCCAGGAAGCTGAGAACAGATGGTATTCAGTCTCATCCTTTCAGATCTACTGGCCAATTTTGCATGGAAGACCTGGAATTCTGGGGTTTCCAGAGCAGGTCCTTCCTGTCACATCTTCCTGATGAGCTGTGCCCAGTGTTTCTGTGATGTTTTCCATGTGGCCGCTTGGAGAAACCCATTGCCCAGTTGGGTCCCTTTTTCCCTCCAACACAGATGATGTTCTTTTAGGGGTTGATCTCTCCAGTTTTGGGTGAGAGCTCCAGCCCCTTGCTTGGACTCTGTGAGCAGCATGGGGGTTAGGGACCTCAGTGCCCCACGATTTCCCCGCGTAGACCCCTACAAGTTCCCAGTCGGACGCTGAGCTGTTGGCACCTCAGCAGACAGGGGTGGGGGGACCAGCTGGCGTGCTTGCTGGGGAAGGAGCCAGACAGGAAATCCCATCTATCAGCCTCCTGTCCTGGACCCTTGTTCTGTTGGATGAGCTGCCCGGGCACTTGAGCCTGCCCCTCCCTGTGCACAGACTTCCACCCCGCTTGCCCCCTCCAGGGTCGCCATCAGCCCTCCCACCCCCACCCCCAACCCCAGCCCCTGTCCTCCCCTAAGATCACCATCATCCTTACCTTCATGCTTATTCTATCATTTGTCATCCTCAAATTGGGAGGTGGTGGTTGTCCTTAAATAATACAGTTGAGTTTTGCATTTCCTCAATATTTATGCAAACAAAATGATAGAGTACGCAGTTTTGTGTTTGACTTGCTTGACCCAACATTACATCTTGAAGATTAAGCCATAGTATTGCATGCAGCTGTGATACATCGTTTTCATGGCTGGATACCAAGATTTCATTCATCTGTTGTGCTGTTGAAGCACATCTGTTTTGCTGTTGGGGCATTGGGGCGCATTTTTCGGTGGTGTACATACCTAGGAATGAAGTCCCCGGTCATAGAGTATGTGCAACTTTAAATTTCCTAGAAAATTCAGGGCAAACGGCATCACGGGAGAGTCTCCCTGGCTGCGAGTTCTTGCTAGTACCCCATTTCTAACTCCATTGGTGGGTTTGCAGTGATTTGCTCATTGGGTTTTAAATGTGCATTTCCCTCGTGAGTCCCGGGCGCCATTTTCGATGTTAACTCACCAGCTGGAGATGTGCTTTGGTGATGTGCTTGTTCAGGTGTCCGGCCTGTTCTTGTTTCTGGATTTACAGTCTTTGGAAATTTGCGTTCATTGTGTATTTCAGCTACGAGAACTTTGTCTGGTATGTGTATTGCAAGTGCTTTCTGCCACTACTTTTCTTGCCTTTTCATTATTTTACTGGTGTTTTTGGGTGAACAGAAATACTTAATGTTTATGTGGCCAAAGCATCAAGTTTTCCTTGATGGTTACTGCATTTTGAACCCTGTTCAAAAATCTCTCCCCATGTGAAGATCATGAAGATGTTCTCCTATCCTGTCTTTTAAAAGCTTTGTTACATGTTTTGGGATTCACACTTGGAACTCCATCTGCCTGGAATTAATGTTTGTGTACCATGGACGGCAGAGGGGTCAACTTTCTCCCCAGAACTGCTCTCCAGAAATATCTTTGCTCCAAATCAAGTGTCCGCGTACCCGAGGCCTGTTTCTGGCTTGATTACGGGAGCTTTATAATTAAGTCTTGGTGTCAGGTAGAGCAAATGTGCCCACGTTTTACTTGCTTGTCAACAGTGTCTTGGCTTTTCTTGCTCTTTGAATTTCCATAAAAGTTTCAGAACCAACACTTCAAGTTCTCCAGAAATTCTTTTTTTGGGGGATTTGGCTGGTACGACATAGGCTCTATCTGTGCGCAGTAGTAACATGCGTACAACCTTGTGTCCTCGAATCAATGCAAATTCTAATTTCTCCATTTTTAAAATCTTCTTTAAAATGTCTCAATAATGTTTTACAGTTTCCTAAATAAAGACCTTTTACATCTTTGTTAGATTTATTCCTTCGTATTTTTAGACACTATTATAAATTTGCTTTCCTGAGCTTTTCTTATTGAGGTATAATTTATGTACAATAAATCACAGAGAATGTGTAGTTCAATGAGTTTTGACATATGCATACACTCAAGTAACAAGATCTCAATCAGGAAAGTTCCCTGGTGCCTCTTTCCGGGCAATTGTCCTATCCCTCTTGCTGAGGCAACCACCATTTGGACTTCTGACACTGTACATTAGATTAGCCTGTTTTAGAACTCTGTGTAAATGGAATTCGACAGTATTTACCCTTTGGTGTTGGGCTTCTTTCATTCACCGTAAAGTTTTTAGGCACGCTGTTTTGTGTATCAGTAGACATTCCTTTATATTATGGAATGGGATTTCATTAAATGACTGTATCAATTTATGGTATATTAAATTTACACCACAATTTATCACCCACCTATTGATGGGTATTCAGGTTGCTTTTAGCTCTTGGCAGTTACGAACAAAGCTGTTATAAACTTTCCGGTAAAAGTCTTTGTGTGGATATGTACTTTCATTTTCTTGGGTAAATAGCTAGCAGTGGACTCTCTGGTTCATAGGCTGGAGATATGTTTAACTTTATGAGAAAATATAAAAGAGTTTTCGAACTAGTGGTACCATTTTACACCCTCACCAGCCAGTGTTTGAGAATCGCCCCTCAGTCCACATCCTCACAACATTTGTTGTCCGCCATGAGCATTTTAGCCTTTCTGAGTGTGAAGCGCTATTCATTATCATTTTAATGTGCATTTCCCTGATGACTAAGGATGCTGAGCATCTATTCATATGCATATTGGCCACACATATATCTTCTTTAGTGATGTGTCGGTCAAGTCTTCTATTCATCTGGAAAGCAACTTTATTAAGTTGCATGTACAATAAAATATAGTTGCTTTAAGTGTACAGTTTGGTGAATTTTGACAAATGTTCACATGACTGTAACCACCACCACAATCAAGATACAGAATATTTCCATCACCCCGGATCCCTTCCTGCCGTTTTCAGTCAACTCCCACCCCCGCCACCCCCGACCCTCCACAGCAGCTGGTCTCCTTTGCATCACTAGGGATTACTGGAATTTTATATAAATGAAATCATGCAGTAGGCACTCTTCTCTGGGTTCTTCCATCCAGTGTGATAATTTCAGATACCCCGTGTTGTTGCATGTGTATTGTATGTTCATTCATTTTTGTGGTTCTGTGGTGTTTGCTTTTGTAGTATCCCACTGTGTGTTTATATTACAATTTGTTTACCCATTCACCTGTTGATGGTCATTTGGGTTGTATTCAGCCTCTGGCTCTTACGAACAAAGCTGTTATGAGTATCTATAAGTCTTAGCAAATATTTTCATTTATCTTAGGTAACTAATAGTAAAATTTGTATTAGGGCAGGTATATAATTAAGATATTTCAGGGACACCTGGGTGGCTCAGTGGGTTAAGCGTCTGCCTTCGGTTTGGGTCATGATCCCAGGACCCTGGGATCAAGCCCTGCATTGGGCTTCCTGCTCAGTGGGGAGCCTGCTTCTCCCTCTCCCTCTGTCATTCCCCCCACTTGTGCTTTCTGGCTCTCTCTATCTCTCTGTTAAATAAATAAATAAAATCTTAAAAAAAAGATATTTCAGTGTGATTTTAGCATTTTATGCTACTGCCAGAATTGTGTGAAAATCCTGGTTACTCCACATTCTCTTCCTTTGGCATTATATTTCTGCCATTACGGTGGATGTTTAGTGGTATTTGATTGTGGTTTTAATTTGCATTTATTTGATGACTAGTAATGTTAAGCATCTGTTCATGTTCTTAGTGACTTTTCTTTACTTTCTTTTATGAAGGATCTTTTCAAATCTTTCTCCCAGTTTTACTTGTCTTGGTACAATTGAGTTGTAGGAGTTCCTTACGGGTTCTAGATGTCAGTTCTTTGTTAAGATATATGGTTACAAATATCATCTTATAGTCTCTGTCTTGCTTTTTCCTTTTCCCTGTGATGTTTTTGAAGAATAGAAGTTTTTGAATTTTACGAAGTCCAATTTATCAACATCTCCTTTGAGGTTTGTGTGTTTTATGTTATATCCAAGAAATCTTTGCTATCTCGCAAGGTTGCAAAGATATTTTTCTAGAACTTTTATAGCTTAGTATGAACGTATAACTCTATGATTCATTTCACTTAATGATATCAGATATGAACCTGTTACCTATTAGTGAAAGTATCTTGCTCCTTCTTTTCTAATCTGGATGCCTCTTTTCTACTTCTCGCCTCATGGCACTGGCTAGGGCCTTCAGGACAATGCTGGGCAGAAATGATGAAAGAAGTCATCCTTGCCTCGTTCTCAGTCTTAAGGGGAAAAGCTTTGGTCTTTCAATATTAAATATTATGTTAGCTGTAGGTTTTGGTAGGGGCTTTTTATTATTTTGAGGAAGTTCCTTTTTGTTCCTAGTTTGTGGAGGATTGTTAACACACATGGATATTAAATTGTGTTACATGCTTTTCCTATGACTACTGAGAAGAGTATATAGTTTTCTCCTACATTCTGGTAGTGAATCATTTTGACTTTTTTGAATGCCAAAACAACCTTGCATTACTGGAATCCACCAACTTTTATTTGTTGGTGGATTTGATTTGCTAAGATTTTGTTAAAGATTTTTTGCATCTAATATACATGGGAAATATTGGTCAGTAGTTTTCTTTTCTTGTAATTGGGAACACTGGCTTTAGGGAATGAATTGAGAAGCATTCCCCCTCCCTCCATTTTCTGAAAGTAATTGTGTAGATATGGTTTTACTCTTTCCTAATGTGTAATACCATTCACAAGTGAAGACACTTGGGCCTGGAGTCATTTTTGTGGGTAGATTTTTTGTGAATTTAATTTGTTCAGTAGTTATAGAGCTATTCAGGTTTTCCATCTCTTTTTGAGTCAGTTTGAGTCAATTTGAGTCTTTCAAGAAATTTGTCTATTTCATCTAAGTAGTTGAATTTGTTGGGATAAAAATTTTTCATAATATTTTCATGCTATCCTCTTAATGACTGAAAGATCTATAGTGATGTCATATCTTTCATTCCTGATGGCAAATCTATCTTCTAGCTTATAGTCTTCGTCAGCCATACTAGATGTTTATCAACTTAGTTGATTGTTGCTAAGAACCAGATTTTGGCTACATTGATTTTCTCTATTTCCCTTTTTTCCCACTGTGTCTCTGCTATTAATTTTATATTTTCCTTCCTTCTAGTAACTTTGCATCTTAAACTCTTTCTCTAGCTTCTTAAAGTGAAAAATAGGATAATTAATTTAAAACTTTCTAAATTTTTAATGTAAACATTTAAAGTTCTTAATTTTCCTCTATACACTGTATTAGCTGCATTCCACAAATTTGGATAATGTCCTTTTTATTTGGATAAGTGGATCACTGAAGCCAGAGATAGGCCAGAAAATTGATGATCTTTATAGAAAAGCTGAGCTATTTTCTTTGATGTCAAGTCAAAGTGCAGGATTCTTTGACTTCATCGCCATAGAGGAGAGGGAGACAAATCTGGTATGAAAAATTTCATTCCAAATTAATAATAATGATTAAAAACCCCTCTCGATGAAGGGCTCAGCTTGTGACATCCACACAGGGAACCAGAATGGAGCTAGAGGCTCCACGGAGAGTGGGATTCACAGATTTGTGACAATGCGTGGTGGGAGGGCGAGAGGCTTAAAAATGCAGATTGTTGAGTCAAAGTTCTGATCGTTTTAGTGCTGAGCTGTTGTGAATGGCATAATAGATAAGTATTTAGTCAATCTGGGGAAGCTCTTGCTTCTTTTTTTTTTTTTAAGATTTTTTTTATTTATTAGAGAGAGAGAGAGAGCAGGGAATCATGACCTGAGCTGAAGGCAGACGCTTAACCCACTGAGCCACCCAGGTGCCCCAGGAAGTTCTTGCTTCTGATTTATGGCTTCGAAGAGCCTCCTAGAAGTTATTCCTGATGATAACATCAATATCTCTTTCTGGAATTTCCAGAAGTTGGTATTCTGCCTGCATCACGTGGGACTCAGCACATGCAGTGAGCACTAGCCTCGGGATCTCTCCTCATGGGAGGGAATCCTGACTCTGGGTTCCCAGCTTGCTGAGGGGCAAAGCAGACCCACACAGCTTTGGGCGTGTTTCACCAGTGACTCAGAGGGACATTTTTTGGATTTCTTTTTCTTCCTATTCACTGCAGGTAATCAAATAAGTATTATCATGTCAGCAGAGCTGGTTAAACACTGTGGAGAGATGATGGGGCTTTAGCTCAAACTCCAGCCCTTTCCCTTTCAAGCTACATGACCTTGGGCAAGTTTCTCAGCCTCACTTTGCCTCTCCTTCCTCATCTCTAAAATGGGACAAGAGGTGAGCCCCCTCAGATGTGCTGTGGGGGTTAAATGAGTTGCACAAGCAAAGCTCTTAGGACAGTGCCCAGCACACAATAAACAGTATAAGTATTATAGATCTTTTTTTTGAGAAATGATTTGTGTCCCCCAGGAAGCAGCGAGGTTCCAGCCAGAGGGCATAATTCAGGACCAGGACCTCACCCACCCTTCCTGATACCGCTGCTACTTGCCTTCAAAGTATCCCCATCACCCACTTTCTTCTCCATAGAATCCTGAGCCTGTTGGGGTGGGAACGTGTCCCACTTCAAAACAGCGACACCTCTATTGTCTACCGCGTTCTGTGGCTCAGGCCATGGGACCACGTTCTCTCTGGTGAGAGGTAAGGGGAAGCTGGTTGGGGCTTTCGGAAGCATTTCTAAGGGCAGGCAGACTCAGTGAGCGGTAGAGAGCTTTTACCCTTTGCTTTCCCCTTCTTCCCACCCCAAAGGCAGATGATATGCAGGAGGAGGAGCAACCATCTGTGACCCGTGGACAAGCACCTGCTAGGTGTTGGAGTTCCGTGGGCTGCCCTCCCAGAGCGGCACAGACTGAGCGGCCTGCAGGAGTGCACGCTGGTTCTGGCAATCCCGAGGCCTCGCTTTCTTCCAGGCTGGCAGGACTTGGTCACCCCATGGGGCCGTCTCCCAGGTGAGGATCCCCGGCTGCGTGATGATGCTTACTCCAGAACCTTCCGTGTCCTTCTGTGGCCTCCAGTTTGTGAAGTGTGCGTCCTTCGGGGGACAGCCTGTCCTGGTTTGCTCATGGGGTACTGGGGGGCGTGCTCAGGGAACTGTCTTTGACAGGCTCTCACTGGGTTTTCTCACATGGTTGGGGCAAAGACGTCCCCGAGCAGTTGGCTGAGGGTTGTCTGGCTTGGCAGCTCCTGGCCACCTGCAGGGGGCAACCATGCCCAAGACCTCACTGGGCGATGCCAGAGCCCGGCTCTGGGGAGTGCACTGAGTGTACCGTTTGTAGACGGGCCTCTGAGTGTTAACCCCAGGTTCTCAAGTGGGGAGTGCGTGCGTGGGCTGCTGAGGTGCTCACAGATGAGTCTGTGATGTGCGTGTGTGGTTTGTGTGTGCATGTGTATCTGTGTGTGTATGATGTTTATGTGAATACCTGGTGTGTGTGTGTGTGACGAGGTGTGAGTCCACCAGGGAGCACTGACGGGGCTGGAAGGCCGGCTCCAGCAGCTCAGCTGAGGAGCGGGCACAGGCACAGGGAGCTTGCCCAGCATGGCTCTCCCGTCGTCCTGCTCTGACGCGTCTGCCTTGGTTTCCCCTCCCTCCCCCTGCCTTGCTCTCCCTTGCTGGGGGGGGCTGGGCAGAGACCTGTAAGGATAGACACCCAGGAGCACGGCCATCCCTGACGTGGGTGGGGGCTGACCCCCGACTTGGGCTTCATGGCCATGTGGGGACGGGGTCTGCAGGGGCGGGGTCTGCAGGGGCGGCAGCAGCCGAGGGCCGGGCCACTCTGGACCTCAGCCAGGCATTTGTGGAGACCCCCGACCCAGCATGGCGGGCAGACCTCTGTTACTCTCCCAAACTTCAGTGTTGAAAATCTCCCCTCCAAGAAGCTAAATAAGCCCTGACTTGACTTATTTAGCTAGTTAATCCACGTTAAAGCCATCAGAAACGATTTATTGATTGGTTTAAAAGCGAAATCCCAGAAGGAAGATACGATCACTTTTCTCCCCAGCAAATCTCGAATTCAGTCTGATAATGAAAACTTTTTCAAGGCAGGACTTGAAAATAGGAATTTCAAACTAAGGTAAAAGCGCTTTCTACCATCCTGTGTTTGAAGAATAAAATTGTTTGATGATTAAAAATCCCCAGCAGGGACAGCAGTCGGCCTAGCACAATTACTTGTACATCCTAGCCCCAGTCCCAGGGGCCTGCAGTGCCCGGCTCAGGACCGGGGATCGGGGCAGGCCACGCAGCAGCTTGGGCGGATGGGGGCCAGGCGTGGTGAGTGTGGGGGCCGTGGCGGACAGTGCAGAGCCCTGGCTCGGGTGCCAGGAAGTGGTGATGTTTGGGCGGCCCGTGTGTGAGCTGGGCGGGGTGTGCCGTGGGCAACAGAACCCAGGGGGCAGCTCAGGCCTGGGGGTGGGGCAGGGCTGGGGAGCTTGATGTCCAGGCATCTGTGACCAGGCGAGGTGTCAGAGGACTCAGGCCAGGGGGCCTGCCGAGAAGCTGTGTGGGCCCAGGGGGGTATGTCACCTTGTGCTCGGTCTCCTTGTATCTGAGGCAGAGAGCATTGTTCTCAGTCCATACAGCTATTGTGAGCCCCAAATGAGTGAGCCCCCGACAGTTATTAGGGCTAGTGTCCACTGGCTCCTCACGAGTCTCCCTGGAGGAAGCCCACGGACGGAGAACCCTCAGGCTTGAACCACAGTGCCAAGGGGAAGGTCAAAGGAAGCCATCTAAGGTCAGACGGGCGGGAGGACCCTTTCTGAGAAGTAGTAGGAAGACCATGAGGGAGGACCGCTCCATGGGCGGACCAATGGGCAGCAGGGTTCAGGTCTGTAACAGATCCTACAGAGTGAGCCCAGAGAATGGCCTGAGGATGTGGGAACAGAGGCTGCTATGACCTTGGAGTGAGTCCACACACCCACACACACCCACACACGTATATATACCCACACATATACTTCCGCACATACATAAACGCCCCCCCCCACAGACTGAGACTGATTTTAGGGAACTGGGTCATGTGACCGTGGGGGCTGACAGGTCTGTAACCCGCAGACCAGCCTGCAGACCCAGGGAAGAACTGATGTGCAGTCTTGGGTCCTGCAGGCAGGGGGCAGGCAGAGAGAGCCCCTCCTCCTCCAGGGACCTCAGTCTGTTTTCTCTTAAAGCCTCAACCTGCTTTCCTCAAAGTCAGCTGATTGCAAATGCTAATGACAGCTACAAAAATCCCTTCACAGACACACCTGGACCGGTGTTTGACCAAACCTCTGAGCGCCTGAGCCTGGCCACGTTGACCCGTAAAATGAGCCATCCCACTGGTGGGCGGGAGGCCGGCTGGGAGGGGAAGGGCCGTGTGAGCACATCCCCTTTGGGTAAAGGGGACAGAGCTGAGGACAGAGCCGAGGAGTAGGGCCCCTGATGGGGAAGAGGGAGGCCGGGCAGCCCTGCTGAGGCCACAGGGAGAGGGCTGTGGTCGGGGGGCACTGACACTGTGCTCCCAGGACGGGGGTGGGGAAGCAGCAAGGCAGAGTGTGAGGGGGCCACGGGCGGCCTCTGGTGGTGAGGGAAGGGCCGGGTGGAGGGGTCCATGGGCTCGGGGAGCGGGTGGGAGGCCGAGGGATGGGAGAGCGGACCCCACCTCCTTTGGGCCAGCATGCACCATCTCTTTCCTGGGGGACTTCCCAGGCCCTGCCTCGCAGCAGCGTTCTGAGAGCACCTTCTCCCCTGCAGGCAGCCTGGACGGCTCCGGGTCTCAGCTCCCCGGCAGGGCCTGGCACACGAAGGCGGTCAGGGCCCGTTTGTAACAGGATGAGTAACAGTCCACGGGCTCCCTGGCTCTGAAGCCCTTCCCACAGATGGGGCCCCACAGGGTGAGTGTGGCTGAGGACCGACTGCCATGCCTCCTGCATCTGCATCCTCAGACGTACCTCGTTTAGGTAGCAACCTGCCCGTTTTAGTTTTCTGTGGTCATAAGGCTACAGGGGACACTCCCAAATATTAATCTTGATGCAATTCTCCAATTATTCCCTTAAATTGGAATCCCACACATGTGTGAACGGGACTGAATGTTGTCTAAGGGATCGAGGGAGGACTCTGACAGTTTTGGTAGCATTACTGCTGGGTACCCAGGAACACTTACCTCCTGTCCTGTCGCTCATGCTCAGTTCTGAAGCTTGGGGGCGCCGGCCAGGGGGGTGTGATAAGTGTAATCGGGGAGGGATCCCCTGGGGCGGGGCTCTCTTGCATGGCTGGTTGGAGCATGAAGCTTAGGCTCAGGCTTCAACAGGGATCCCAGTCTCCCCTCAGCCACAGTCTGAATTTTGGGGTCTTCTAGCCCACCATCTGGTTCCCAGGGGGTAGGTGAATGGGGGGCAATGGCTTGGCTGCTTGGGTGTGTGTTGAGTGGGCATGGCCTTGGCTGTGCTGACCCTAAGGCACCCGAGCCTGGACCTGGAGACAAAGCGGGAGACGGCAGGACCACCCCTCAGCTCGCTCACCCCTGCCTGGAGGGAAGGGGCCGAAGCGGCAGAGCCAGAGTGGAGGATGCTCTTGACCCCATCCGTTAGTGAACCCACAGGAGTCCGTTAGCTTTCCATAGCCTGGTGCGTCACACTGTACCCCAACACTTAGCTCAGGTTTCCGCGGGCCGGCCCCATGGGCTGGGCTTAGCTGGGACGTTCTCCCGGCCTCCATGGGGCTCCCTGGGGTGCTCGCGTTCAGGCTCAGGTCAGCCTCAGGTCAGCTGGGTGGCTCTGCCGCTGGGGTTCAGCATGCTGTCAGCTGGGCTGCTGTCTCATCCTCCCTCTGCCCCCGGCTCTGGGTCCAGGCTCGTGGAAGCCCGGCCCAGATCTGGGGTGCAGAAACAGGAGAGCAGCTGTGCCCCGCAGGGAGGGAGCGTGGGGGTCAGGGGGGCGGCATGCCACGGAGTTTGACCAACCAGACTAGAGCCCCTCGCTCTCCGCTGTGGAAGGAAGGAGGGGGACGGGGCAGTGGCCGCAAGACAGGGGTGTTGTTTCTGCCGCTTACTCACGTGATCTTCTGGCCGTGGTTCCCACGGGGGACAGAAGGCTGTGCCGCCGCGCTCCTCCCTGCCAGACGGCTAGTCCTCCAGTGCCAGAGTGCCCAGTCTCTACACACTCCACCAGAAGCTTCTCTCCCATCTTCAGTTCTGCTCTAAAATAAATCGGAATCACTTAGGAGCCAAGCTGGAAGCATAGCCAACCTGCCGGGACCCAGCCCCCGGGAGTAAGCCTCTTAAATTAATACGGAGATCGCTTCCCTGTAATACCAATGGACGTGGTAGGAGAATAGAAATCCCTGCCAAACCCCTACCTGGAGTGGGATATGAAAAATTAGATTAATCTGAAAGAAGCAGTCGGCAGGCACCTGCTTGCCCTGTTTCGGAAATCCAGGGGGACTGGGGAGACCGTGTGTGTGCTGCGATGCTCTGGGCAGGGCCGTGGCTCGGCCTGGGTCGGCCACCCAAGGTTCTGACGCTTTGGCCAGTGGCTTCAACTGGCTGAACCTCGGTTTCTTCAGGGCTGACAATGGCCACACTCTCCTTGCTGGGCTGCAGGATCCAGGCACTATCTGTCACATGCGGGGAGCAGTTTGTGTAGAGGAGGGTTTGGGGAGAGGCAGCTTTCTGGGAAAGTCTGATGTTTGGGGAGCTGTCAGGGCCCTTGGCCAGTTTCCTCAGAGGGCAGCGGCGGCCCTCGGGTCTCATGTACATTTTACTGCATAGATATGAGCATTTTTGGTATCCTGCCTTATTGCACTTGCTATTGCAAGCATTTTTCATGTTGCTGGGGCTTGCAGGATTGGAACACGTGGTCGTTATGAACGTTGTGAACAGCAAGACTACACACGTCAGGTGTTTTTTGGATACTGAGTTTGCTTTTCATTGTTTGTTGTTAGAGAGAAAGTTACCGTTATCGGTAAGCCTCCGCCTGCCCCTGGCCAGATTTGGCTTATGACGACCTCTCGTCCAATTCCCAGAAGTGCAACGAGGGCCCCCATGATTCTTGATTTTATGTCCCAGTGATATTCTATATGCCTGAGCCAGTTTATACCATCACCAGTAACATATGACTGCATCGATGTTCTTGATTGAACTCTTGCCAGGACTAAGACTCATTCCTCAGTATTTTTAAAGCGCATATAAAATGCCACCGTGTTATTCTTTCTCAAAGTGCGGTGGTTTCACGATGTGGGACCTTGGCGAGGTGGACTACACTTCCCAGAAGGCCCTTCCCGCGGTTTCCGGCCAGAGCTGCCCCAGGACGCATCTTACATGAGCCACGAGGAGACCGGAAGAGCAGCCTCGGCGTCTGCCGTGCACGGTCGCTTCGTGGCTGGCCCGTCTCAGGCCTTAGATGGCACCCGTTCCTGGGGCCTCCTCCTCCCTCCGACCACCGAGCCGGTGTGTGTTCATGTCCATGACCGAGGGCCCGGCTTCTGAGGACAGCCACGCCGCCAAGGTCAGAGGCAACCAGATGCCCGTGCGGTCTGTCCCTCCTCCAGCGCTCCAGGTGACTCTCCCCCTCCCTGGCCGTCTTCCCTCTGCCGGCCCACCCCGTGGTGTGAGCTCCCTCGGGGGCTGCCTGAGTGGCCGCCACAGATGTGTGAGCTCGGATCCCGGCAGCGAGTCTGCCCTCACTGGCACGGACGCCTACTTGTCCCTGTCCCTGCCCCCCTCTCTACCCACCAGTTCTACTTCTCTGAGTGAACCTTGACTGATGCCATTTATTATCTGTGATGAGGCAATTCATGGAGAGGTGGACGGCGCCTACAGAGTGGGGTGCCCTGCGGACCAGCCCTGTCCCCCCAGTGCTCTCTCCAGAGAGAACTACACTCGGTGTTGCTTATGAATCTTGGAAAGCTAATCGTGCACAAGCAGGCTTATGCAAACATGGTTATTTTAAATTTCTACCCAACTCTATGCTTCTCACATGGATGGTAGCCCATGGCACACCCTGTTTGGCTTTGTTCACTTGCCAGGAACCGCCTCATTGTTTGTAACGGAATCTGGGTCCTCCATCAGGTGAATGTGACGTAACAGACTCCAGCCCTCTGTTGACGGGTGTTTGCGGGATTTCCGATCTTGACATCACAGCGATGCTATGAGTAGTGTGTGTCATTTTACACACGCCCCAAAGTCCTGCAGGATAAATTCCTGGCAGTGAAATCGTTGGTCAAAGGGTAAATCCGACAGGCGCTCTCCCTCGGGGAGGTTTCGCCCATTAGCACCCTTCTCCGGATTATCCTCTGCTTTCCCTTCTGTCTCTGCTTTGCAGGGGGCGGTGGAGCCTGGAATCTGCTTCCCCCAAGTCCTCTGTCGGCAAGGATCTTGTTCAGGGTCTGCCAACGAGGGGCCGCTGGTGTGGAATGCAGAGGCCCAGCTGGAGGAGAAGTCCACGGGGGTATGAGAAGCAGACTCGCCGCTGAGTGCAGAGCCGATGCAGGCAGGACTTGATCCCAGGACCCTGAGATCATGACCCAAGCTGAAGGCAGACGCCCAATCGACGGAGCCCCCCAGGCGCCCAGGGAGCTCTCTCTCGGTAAAGAAATAGTACTTTGTCTATGACATGGATCGCAAGCCCTTCCTCCAATGGGTAGTTGGTCTTTGGATTTCGTTGATCTGTATTTTTCTTGAAGACTACAGTAATGTTTTATGTAATCGAACTTGTTTTCTTTTATGGATTCTGGGTTTTATGCTAGTTATTGTGGTGAGGCAATGGGCTCTCAGCGAGCACCCCACGTGCTGCCCTACGTTTTCGTGGCTCCCTTGAAGCATGCAGGCTGTGTTCATTATATTCTTCAGCTTCCGTGTTCTGACTCGTTTTTCCACCTTGAGCTGTCATGGCCTGGGAGAGATGCATGACGATTTCCTACCCTCAGGTACCCCGGCTGCTTCTGGTCTTCTCCGAGCTCCTGGCCGTACGTTGGGATGCATTAACATCCATCCACGACTGACGCACACCCTTGTGTGTTGTGCCCTTTCTCACTACGGAGTGCTGTTTTGTTTTGTGTAACACATTTTGTCCCCAAATCAACAATGTCTGCTATCGATTGCTGTCCCTGCATGTTTTTTTGAAGTGCATTTGTCTTGTACGTTTCTATTTTTAACCCCTCTGTGTCGTTTTATTGTTGAATAATCTTGGGAATCAGCCTGTAGCTGGAACCTTCCGGTTTCACCCCGTGGGGACGTGCGTTTGTTAGAGGTTGTTAGTATTGTAGTTTCCACTTTTGATTGTGCCTTAAGGACGTCTTTCTCTGTAGGTTCTCCGTGCCCTTTCCTCTGTTTTGTCTGTTTATTTTTTATCATTTGGAAGGACTGGAAGTTTGTCTTGTGGCTCTCTTACACGTCTGATTTTATACGTTCTACTCAATCCTTTATTGACCCCACACGATGAACTACTTAGAGCAAGAGCATCTCAACTTCCTCTGCTCCTAATTTTGTTTTTGTTTTTTTTTTTTTAAGTCTCAGTGTTTCTCTTTATACTTTAGCATATGCTCTAGTAATCGACTTACCAGACGTAAATATGTTTCGTCTCTGGTGGAGACAGATGAGGGGATCTGTCCTGATGCCACTTCCCGAATGTCCTTTGTCTTTTCCCTCCCGTCCAAAATCCTTCTCAGGTGTTCTCGTAGTTAACATCTAGGTTTTCTTTGGAAACTGAAACACGTATTTGTTTTCGTCTTCCTTTTATAGTTAAAAGGTATTAACACGCTCGTCACCGGTTCTCCCGCTACACTTTCTCCAACGGTCTCTTGGTTGGCCAAAGTCGTGTTCTGGTGGTTTCTCCAGGATGAGCTCATTTTAGAGATATTCCTCTAGATTTTGGATTTTCAAAACATGTTTGTCTTTCATCTTCGTATTTGAAAGACAGATTGGCTGTGAAACTCTGGGCTTGCCATCTCCTTATCTCCTCGTTGAGGACCTTGTAGGCATCAGTCCCTGGAGGCCAGCATGGAGCATTGTCATGGTAACATGGAGGCCGGTCGAAGGGTGTCCCCTCTTCCACGACTTGAGTTTTTTTTTCTCCCCTTGGATGCCAAAAGAGTTCTCTGTTTGTCTTTAAAATCCAGCAATTTAACTACCACCTTTTGCCATTTTTTTCCCCCAAGACATGCACCTTTCGATTTGTAGACACGAGTCCCTTTTACTCATGAAAATGGCTTACGGGTGATTATATAGGATTTCTTCGGTTCTGTTACTCCTGTCGTCCTCGGCAGAGACGCCGACTCCACAGGCTGGGTGTCCCTGGCCCGTCTGCCATGGCTGAGCTTTCCCCCTCAGGCTCCTGCCCCCGCCTGGGCGTCCACGCTGCCTGCTGGCTCCCCACGACCCCACGGTCTCTCTGTCACCGTGTCGGCCTCACTGGGTGTCTGTCCGCCCGTGCTGGGCTTGCGTCTCCAGCCTGCTGGTGCTTTCCTCACGCTGTTTCCGGAGCTCTGCCGGGTTACCTTCCGTCCTCTCTTGATGTGTTTATCTCCGCTCTGTGTTCTTATTTATAGAGCGGAGTCCTCTGCTCAACTTCACATTTTCTTTAGTCCTGGCAAACTATCCAGGGCCTGCTGCAGAGACACAGACGGTTTATCTGCCCTTGGTCCCTCCCAGCCAATCATTCGCCTCTCCTGGGGGGCCCACCTCTTTAGGAAGCTGCTTCCTGCACATAGCGATCCCGGAAGGAAGCCCTGTTCGGTCCCAGCCTCCCGAGTCTGGACACCTGCCTGCCCCTGGAGGCTTCTGTCACGCATCCGCGTCCCCTTCCCCTTGCTTGAAACTGCGAGCTGAGTGTACCACGTGGTTTGGCTCCCCGCCACACCTGCCCCCTAGGACAGTCTTTCTTGGACGCTTACCATATGTCCTGTGACCTTAAGTGCAACTGCAGCCCTTCCTCAGATGCAGAACATCAGGCTGCAGGTGTGAATCTCGTTCTTATTTTCCTTTGTGCTTCTGGTTAATGTCTACGAGGAGGAGGGAGACCTACTGTCTTTCTCCTGCCATTTACAAATGGCCGTCATTGTTGTTTAAATTTTCATTCTGTTATTAGTGACACTGAATCTTGGACTTGTATTCTAAGTCAGGAATTTCTGGAACATCCAGTAGAAGGCACAGTGTTGGCTGCAGGAATTGGCCGTACCTCTGCCGGTCTTGCAGTTCCCGAAACTCTCAGCTCCCCCAGCAGGAACTAGGGTTTGTGTTTCCCCTCGGACCACGTAAGCACTTACAACAATAAATAGGGCTCATTTGCTCCAGCCTTTATGAAGACAACCACAAAATGGTTTGTCAGAGTGACCAAACCACACTTGAGCAAATTAAATACGGTTTTCTAGCAGCAACTTGAGATAATTCAAAGCATGACAACCTCAGCGGTGTTCAAGGCGCTGTTGCTATCCGTCCTCACTGAGGAGGACATGAGGCTCCAAGAACATGCCCACATCTTGGTCCCTCCGGAGCTCTGGGACACCACTGTGGGTCAGCTGCATCCTGCGTTCTGATGGTTGCCCAGAGTCTTGATGCTAATTGTGAGAATTCGCAACTGCTCTGCAGGGCCCCAGGTTCACACTTGGACCCAGATTCTTCAGCTGCCTCCCTCATTTTACCAACACCCAGTTCCTGTGGCACGAAGGGCTCGCGCCTCTCCCCGGCCTGCCTTGTGGATATCTGAGCGGCTGCCTGTTCTTGTGCTTGCCTGTTCGGGGCATGCGGGTGCCTCGCGGGTCTCCATGGCGGCTGCAGGAGGATCCTTCCCACCCCGCACCCAGGTGCCTAGAACCCCCTTCCTTAGAAGTCCCAGAGCGTGGTATAGATGCTGTTTTGTAGGATGCTTTCGGGACTCTGGAGTGGACTCTGGGAGGTGGTCATGTCAGATGCGGGGAGGCAGGGCTGAGGGGCGCAGCCCCGGCTGCAAAGGGGTCCCTGCTCGGGGAGATCGCCGTCCAGCAGGCAGACAGGTCCCCTGGCTCCCTGACACCACACTGGTTACGTGTGGCCTTGCCAGGGCTCTGAGAGTTTCAGCCCGAGGACAACTGACAGGGTTGGTCAGGCTCGCTGGAGAATGGATTGGTCCCAGGCGTGGATGAGGGACACGTGTTTCGGATAGTGTGTGAGGAAGGCCTGAGGAGGGCCAGGGAGGCGGGGGGAGGGGCACAGTATTGAGGAGGGGAGTTGACCGTGCTCCCGCTCAGCTGAATGGGGGGCATGCGTTTGCCAGATTCTTTCCCTTTTCTCCCAACACCTGGTTTGGGGGAGAGGCCAAGTGGGGGCAGAGTGGGGCAATCAGCATCCTCTAATGCTCTCAACCAAGACCACGACAACAGGGGTGCACGGGGGCCGGGAAAGCCCGCTGACTTCACGCTGTCAGGTCTGATGCACCCGGAGCCACCCCTCCCTCGTCTGCTGGAACAGCCCCGAAGCTCCTCCCGCCTGCCTGCCTTACAAACGTCACCAACAGGCCCACAGGTTTGCAGCAAAGCGGGATCGGGGGGCGGGTAAAGGGAATGCCGCCTCTGTGCCGAACCCTCATCCAGACCCCCTCCCCAGATAGATGGGGCGCAGGAGGTACCCAGAGCCCCCGTTACTGACAACAGAGGGGACTCAGGAACACATCGGCTGGGCTCCTTGAGGGAAAGAACATCATTTCTCCATCACTGCAGACCTTTCAAATTAATTTTTTACAATTAGAGGCACTCATTCTTGCCTCTGTGTGATTTCAGCCTTGGCGGCGCCTGCTGGACGGCTGGGGGCAGGGGACTGAAGGCAGCTGCCCCGCTGCCCAGGAGCCACTGCCCCCTCCCACTGCCTCCTCCCCGCCCCTCCCCACCACCCCCACCTCCTCCCCACTGCCCCCTCTCCCAACACCCCTACCCTTTCCCTACTCCCCCCTCCCAGCCCCCTCCTCCAGCCCTGCTGGCCCTCATCCCTGCCAGTAGCCACACCTCTGGAGGCCTTCTCCCTTCATCCTCCAGCCTGGCTCCGATCACATCACTCAGGCCAGGACTTGGACAACTGGATTCTGGTTCTGGTGCGTCAGCTGACCCCTGTGGTTGTGCCCAGTTCACGCGTCATCCGGGCCTGGGTGTTCTCATCAGTAGGACGCCTCGCCTGGACCAGGTGTTCCTCCCTGTGTATTCACCCCAGATGACTGTACTAGAGAGAAGAGTTGGAAAAAGACCCTCCCTGTGGCCTGGACCCTGATGCTGGCCATGCAGTGGCACCTTCCTAGGGAAAGGTACCATGAGGAGATTATGACCAAGGTTGGGCGACCTCCCTGTTACAGCCCCGTGCTCGGATTCCTGTTGTAAGCTCTTTCCCACGTGTGTCCTTTTGAGTCCCAAATAATTTATCCTTGGGTTTCGCCACGGGGGGAGGGGGAGACTACAACCCCCACCCCCCAGCTTCACTTGCTGGAATGCAGGAGGTGGAGCTTACAAGGCTCAGGAAACCACATTGCTGCCTCCATCACGGACGGAGGAAAACCAGCCTTAGGAAATTGAATTTCTGCCTTCAAGCAGAAGAGTATTCCAGGCCAAAGGCATAGTGTGTGCAAAGGCCCTGGGGCTGGAGACGGTAGGGTGGGATTAGGCACTGAATGGTGGTCAGAATGGCCTGTTGCAAGCAGAAAGGGGGAGCAAGGGGCAGGTAAGGCTGGATGGGTTTGACTGTGCAGGGCTGGCTGCCAGGTACAAGTTTCAGTGTTTACCCCAAGAGCCCCAGCAGGCTTCAGACGGGTCTAGGAGGAAATCTTATGATGGGATTTGCATGTCTCAGAAAGAACTGCCTGGAGGGGGTTCCATGAAGGTCCCAGTGGGGACGGTGCTCAGGAGAGGATGAAGGGAGGCAGGCCAGGCCTCAGTGGCCCTCTGCAGGGGCAGGACTGGCCTCCAGGGGCACGTGTCGTGCAACGGGGTGCGTGACAGTGGCGTGTACCTGCAGAGCACAGTGATGTGCACATAAAGACCCGCAGACCACCATCTGCCCTCAGAACCTAAGTGTTCCTTTGGTGAGAAATTCATGAAATCGATGGATATCTAGAGACTCAATTTTCACTGAAGATCATAGGAGGCTGGACTATCACTCTGTGATCACCAGCTCACTGGGGAAACTGAGTCACATGGAGGAAAGGGGCGTGTCCAGAGCCACCCTATGAGATGTGGCAAAGCAGGTGTGAGCAGCCCGTTGCCAGCACCCGGCTCCCTGCCTCCCACCATCCCAGCTTGCCAGGTGTGCACTGGTGTGGCACAGGGCTGGTGGTCCCCCCTGTCCTACGGGGGCCCACGTGGAGACTCAGAGGGGCTTTGCTGGAGGAAAGAGAGGCTCACCCTGCCCTCAACCAATCACCAAATCTTCCCAAACGTGTTCCTACTGGGCACTGAGCCCCGAGTGAATGGGGTCAGGACCTCTGCCACCAGTGCCAGTGGGGGCTTGGGGTGCTCAGAGCTGATGGGGTGTCCCATGGTCCGCTGGTCATGTCAGGGGCTGCAGGGTGGTGATGGGAACGTGGAGCAGGTGGGCGTGGGGGCTGAGCCGGGGCCACGGGGAGAGCCCAGAGGTAGCTCTCACCTCGGGCGTCTGTGTGATAGCCAGACCTCTGAACAGCCGCGACACCCTCCCTGCCGAGGGCTGCCTGCCGGGAGGTGGGGTGTTGGTTTTCTGTCGCGGCCCTAACAAAGCACCACAAACCAGACGGCTTAAAATAGCAGAATTTACTCTCTCCCAGTCTGGAGCTCCAAGTCTGAAGTCAAGGTGTGGGTGGGGCCATGCTCATCAGAAGCTTTGGGGGGTGGGTGGTGTGGGGGGTCCTTCCTGCCTCTGCCGCCTCCTGGCGGCTCCCAGGCTTGTGGCCACCTCCCTCCCGTGTGCCTCCGACTTCACCTGCCTGCTCCCTGGGTGTGGTCCCTCCTCTGACTTACACAAGGATACTAGTCACTGGAATTTGGGCCTGTCTTGATCCAGGATGATCTCATCTTGAGATCCTTACCTTAATTACATCTGAAAAACCCTATTCCCAAATAAAATCACATTCTGAGCTTCTGGGTGGACATGAATTTTGGGCGTAATATTCAACCCACCACGGGACCCTCCTACCTCCGAGCTCTGCAGCCGTGAGTCCCCTGGTGTGAACAACGGGAGCATTCCCACTGCCCTGGTCTGTCCACACCCAGGGCCCATCACCCCCTCAGCTCGACCATAGCCTGCTCACTGATCTCCTGGCCTCCAGCCTCGTACCCTCCAGCCAGGCTCTTCACAGCGGCCATGGAGAACCTGGGTAGGCCGACTCCAGGGTGAAATCCCTGGGGGACCCCCCACCGCTGTCTGGGCAGGTGGGACCAGTGCCTGTGCTCCCCATGCTGGTGGACCTGCCCATCTGTGCTTGGCCCCGTTGATGGCCCCACAATGCCTCCCCTACCTTGTGTCCCTACCGGGGCCAGGTGCATGAGCTGCTTGGAAGATGCCCTTCCTTCCTTGGGCCTCATGCTTTGGAAAAGTCCCTTCTCTGTCTGGAACGCTGCTCCTTGGTGTGTTAGCATGGCGCCCGTGCATCCTACAGTCTCAGCTGGGGCAGCTCTGCCAGGACTGCTTCCTGGCACCAGCCTTGCCCTCCGTCCAAGCAGGGGGTCCAGGCAGGGCCTCCAGGTGTCCGCCGAGCACCATGTCCACTGGGCAGGCAGGATTTACCTGTCTGGGGGGGGGTGTCTCCTGGCTGGACGCCCGGGGAGGTCTTCCTGTCTCCCATCTGCAGCCCCGGCAGCAGCAGACCCCGGCCCAGAGGGGGTATTGAGTGAGCGACCCGGTGGGGCCTCGGCCCAGCTCAGACTGTAAATCCCACGCGCTCTCCTCCCGCGGAGCCCGGCCGTGCCCCCTTCAATCACTCCCTTCCCTGACAGGGGCGCCCGGACAGCATCCTCTCCTCCGCCGCGGAGTAGTTAAATCCTCCCCAAATGTTACTTGCAAAATGATGAAAAACTCAAGAGAGGGTCTCAGGGAGCATGGGCCGCAGTCTTGCCATTATCTTTGATGATAAATCTTTCTTTCTGATAGCAAACAGTGTCTGCAGTATTTCATAATTGGTGAGATGAAGAGCGCCTATTTTCCAAGATGTTCGGGAATAACTCAGTTTTAAAGACCACGTCCTAACAACTGGAATGGGCCGATTATTCCAGGGGAATCCGCCGAGAATCATTGCCACACAAGGTAGGAAAATGTGCCTGAATTATTGCTGAAACTTTGCTAAGAGATTCACCGTTTCCATTGCCAGGAGAGGCGTTAATGCCCATTTATTAAAAATGTTTTTGAGGTTTTACTTCCGGTAGTAGGATTAGTTTTATTTAAGTATGTCCTCCGGACCACTTGCGGTGGCAGAACCATCCGTCTGCCCGTCCCCTGACTCAGCAGGGACGGTGCGTGGATGGGGGGCCCCATGGGAGGGGAGGGGATCCGACCTGGGACGGGTGACAGAGGGAGGCATGCACGAGGTGGGTCAGCATCCTATTCGGACGAGAGGAGGCACCTGCCGCCACGCGCTGAACCAGCTCTGTCATGTGCAGGCACCGCTGCGCTTTTGTCGTCTGTGGGGTGGAATGTTCAGTGCATCCATGAAGAGTCTGTGGGGGTCACGATTTTCACAAAGGCCGAGATGAGTTGGCGCAACAGCAGCGTGAGACCCTCAAGGGGCCTCCAGAGCCCTCCAGTGCTGTCCTGCTTCAGTGGGCTCTCTAGAGATGACCAGATCAAGAGGCTCCCCAAGAGGCCACAGCAAGCTGGAGACGTGGCCAGGCCTGGAGCCAGCACCCTTCCCACCGAGGGGACCCCTTGCTGAGTTGTCTGAGCCCTGGGCTTGGGGGTGTTGGCCGGAACATCCTGGGCTGGGAGCTCTCCCCACTGAGCACAGGTGGGTTCCCTGGTGGGTGTTTTTCCAGGGATGCCCACGCTGAGATGCGGACAGGAAGGTGCATGTAGGTCATGGCAGGAAGGTGTATTCATGTCCCATGGCTGCCACAGACCAGGGGGTTTAAAATGACAGACCTGGATTCCCTCCCAGTTCTGGGGGCCAGAAGTCTGAAATCCTGGTGTCAGCAGGGCCATGCTCCCTCTGAGTTTCTAGGGGGGGGTCCCTTCCTGCCTCTGCCAGCTGCCGGTCATCCCAGCCCCTGCCTGTGTCGTCACACGCCTCTGCCCTGAGTCTGTGTTTTCTTTTCCGTTTCTTATGAGAACACTTGCGGTTGGATTCAAGGCCCCACCTGGATGGTCTAGGACTTAATTCCATTTGAAAACCCCCATTTCCCAAATAAGGTCACATTCACAGGTTCTGGGAATCAGGGTGTGGACATATCTTTTTAGGGGCCACCATTCAACCCATTCCAGATGGGGTGCTCAGGAAAGTAGCTGCTTGGTGAGGCTGGGAGTGCTTTTGGGGCTCTGGACACTGAGGCTCAAGGGTCTTGGAGGCGGGGCCAGGTCCCCTCTGAGTCTGTTGGACCTGAGTCCTCACCTAGGAGTGGGGAGTCAGGATTCTGGGGTGAGGCTTTGTCTGGGAGCAAGGGTGGGGATGTGGACCGAGGACAGGGCAGAGGAGGGGGGCAGGGCTTGGGTGGCACACAGACCTGGTCTTGTGGTCTTGCCCCATCTCCTCTGTGCACACTCTGCAGCCCATTTAGTCTCCCGAGCCTCCATCTGCTTGTCTACAAACTGGGGTGGCAATATTGCCTACGCCCTGCTGCTTGTGAGGATTGGATGAGAGCCAAGCTCCAAAGTGGCCAGCCACCAATGTGCAGCAGGTGCACGCAGTGCCATAAGGTAGGTGCACACATGTTGGCACTGCAGGTCGACACAAATATACACTAGGTGCACACTGATGCATGGATGGGCAAGAGCAGATGCACACGCAGACACATGGTTGGTGCATGTGGGTCTTGTAGATGCCCAGACTGACACAGCGGGTGCACACACAGACACAGATGCACACACACAGTAGGTGCACACACACACACTAGGTGCACACACAGACACAGATGCACACACAGTAGGTGCACACACAGACACAGATGCACAGCAGGTGCACACACACAGTAGGTGCACACACACAGCAGGTGCACACACACACAGCAGGTGCACACACAGACACAGATGCACAGCAGGTGCACACACACACAGATGCCCAGCAGGTGCACACACTAGTTCACAGCAGGTACACACACGACACATATGGGGCGTACCTGTGTTCCCTCCCCACTGCCTGCTCACAGGTGCATCAGGGCATGTTTCTCTTAGCTGCCGCAGAGTCATCTCCAGCAGGCAGGCCCCTCAGCTTTGCTGGTTTCCATATCACCCCTGGCCTCCAGCTGCTGGGCAGCAGGACAGGGCACTAGGGTCTGGACCCCGCTGAGTAGAGGGGTACAGGTGGGGCTACTGGGTGCAGGCTTGGTGGCTAGGGCACTAACAGCTGAACCACATGGAGAGCCTGTCATCGGGGAACGTGAGGGCAGGTGAGGTGCCACGCTCTTGGGAGACAGGGAGTCTGGAGAAAAGCTTCAAGGGGACTCTGGGAGGGTCGGTGGGAGCTGTGGTTGGTGTGTGGGATTGGGGCATCAGGAGACCCCTGGTCCACACGGAACTGAACCCAGAAATCCCGTGCAGCTGTTTTCCAGATTCCGTCCTCCAGGTTTTGCGGGGTATGCAGGGATGTGATCCTTGTACTGTTGAGAAGGGGCTCGGGTGGCAACTTGCCCAGGGGTATGGGCTGTCTGCCAACACGCGGGGACCTGCCCACCCCTGCCTGTAGAGGCCACAGTGACCCGGGGCTCTGCTGGACAGGCATCCTCCCCTTCTCTAGACCGTGCTTCCAAACAGCACCCAGGAACTTGCTAGAAATGGAGACTCAGGCCACCCCAGCCGGCTGAACCCAGAGCTCTGAGGATGGGCCTGCGATCTGTCCCCGGCTGTCCGGGTGATGCCAGTGTGTGCTTTAGTTTGAGAAGCTGCCTGTCTCTGCTGGTGTCCTGGGGCCTCCTGCCAAGCCTGCTGAGCTGAGGGGCTCCCCCAGCTCCGCGGCCAGCCTGGCTGATGCCCAGAAGCACTGCGGTAATTAACAGCTTTATCTCAAAGAGCCGCTCTCTCCCTGTCCCTGCCAGGAGAGCTCCTCAGGTGGTCTCCAGACAAGAGCTTTGCCCTTCATATTGAATGTGATGCTGGAAAGGAGGCTGGAGGCCTGGGAAAAGATTTGTTAGAAAAAATCCAGGGGAAGAAAAGGGCAGGTGTACGTGTTCATTTGTTGGCTGACATTCATTGAGCCCCTGTCCCATGAGGCTCACACGCTCACAGTGGTGACGCTAGCGGATCCAAAAGCATCCCTACCCTTGAGAGCCTACGTCAGGGTGCACCCTGCACACAGGCCTGCCTGGACACTGCCTGCCTCTTTGGAGTGCCTTTGCTTGGTGAAGCATCCTTGAGAGCAATTCACCTGCAGGTACGGCTTGCTCAGGCATGGCCACCACTCCATTCTACACACTGCTCTTCATGCTGTTGGCCAACTGCCTCGTTCACAGTGGAGACCACATGGGCTACTCTCCACCTGCAAAGAGGCCTTGCTAAGCATTTCAACAGAATCTCAAACCAATTTCTAAACCTCAAGAAGATTCCTCCCAACTCAGGATTTCTGTTTGTTTTTTCTTTGAAAAACCAAAATATTTGGTCATATTTGACCTGGGACAATATCCTACTGGAAATAAGTAGGCTGTGCTCCCGACCGGGGCCAGTGGTGTTCAGTTCATTGTGATCCCGCTGTCTACGGAACAGTGTTGACAGTCCTGACAGCTGTGGCCAGGTTTAAACAGAGGGATGTGTTGAAGCCCCAAGCTTCTGGGTTCCTCAGACACTGTGCGTGCTCAGAAAGGCACATCCTCCCTCCTCCTCTCATCTCCTTCCCGTGAACAGTGAGGGTGACACTCTTCCCTGGGTCCAGCCAGTCCTCAGGGCAGACACGACCGCGGGGACTTCCTGCACCGTCCACCATGTCCCTGTCCGGCACTCGCTCACTTTCTCATCGAGACCACCTGACAGCCCTCTCCATGCACACGGGGAGGGTCCCCTGCCAGTTCACAGAGGGCCCCAAAGCTTGGGGAAGTTCGTTACCTGTCCATGTCCTTCGTGGGCTCCTGTTTTAACCAGCGCATTGGAGGTGTGGCCCCCCTTGAGCCAGCGTTGGGTCAGATATGCTCAAGACCCTGGACCCGAGGGGACCGCCTTCCCCCTACTCCCCACATATCAGCCTGGGTGGGGGGAGTTCCACGCACGTGGCGCCACTCAGAGATGGACTAGACCCAAAACCAGAGCCCCAAACAAGTAAATATTTGTTCCAGAAACTCGTGATGTCAAGTCTTATCGTAAGTACATTTGGTGAGTGACAGGCTGATAAATCTTGCCCGTGTTAAGATTCTCTGTGCTCCAAGCCCTCACCCTTGACTGCTTGTCATTCTGCATCTGTGTGGCTCTGTCACAGAGACACATGGCCTCCCTCCCCATCTCAGCTCCGGCCCCAACAGGAATCCTCAGGCCTGGGAGCTGCTCGTCCCCCGCCCCCGCCGACCGCCTGTGCCCTCCTGCCTCGGCAAGGACCCCATTCCCTCCTCCCCTTCTGG
Source organism: Callorhinus ursinus (assembly GCF_003265705.2). Classification (NCBI taxonomy): domain Eukaryota; kingdom Metazoa; phylum Chordata; class Mammalia; order Carnivora; family Otariidae; genus Callorhinus; species Callorhinus ursinus. The sequence goes on along the minus strand of NW_027397110.1, from coordinate 2,442,144 downwards.
CACAGCAGTGAGGCTGCTTTGAATAGGATGGCACCCGGGTGGGTGGTTTCTGAGCCCCCTTCCCCGCCTGTCCTGGAGCCGAACCCAAGGCTGCTTCCCTTGCCTGGGAAAGGCTGTGCTCCCCGCCTTCCCATCTCTTGGGGTTCCCAGCCCCTCAGCAACACAACAGCACAGTTCACATGGAGGGAAAGGTCGTTGGGGCTGTGGCTCGTGGGCGGGGATTCAGGACACAGTGGTCGCCCGTCCCTCTTAGCACCTTCTCCTTCTCTGGGCCTCTCGTTCCCCTCCTGCAGGCTTGCGTTTGCTCTGAGTTTCCTGGGAACTGATGGGATTCTAGGCCTGTGCCATGTAAGCTTCTATGAGCGCAGCTGACCCGTTGGTGCAGCGGATGTTCACTGCACTCCTACCGTGTGAATGGAAAGGGTGCGTCCTGCGGCCAGGCCCCGCTTCTGCTCTCCTGGAGCCGACGGCTTCTCTGGGGGGGCATGTGGGGTCTGCTTGGGGCCCTCTGAATGCTGGCTGAGGGGGTCTGGAGGCGAGTGGACACCACGGGGAGTCCGGCTGGTGAGGAGCAAGGAGGGTGCTGGGTCTGCATCCTGAGGATGAAACGGTGGCCCCTGGATTGCCCAGAAATTGGTGGTTCTCTGGTTCCAAGATCCGGAGCTCACTCTGGAGCTTCTGCTTTGAGGACTTCATAGGAGAAAAAAAGGAGAGCTTGATCACTCTCAATGTGAAGAACTTGGAAAACTCTGCAGGTCTGAGCCAAATGTATCAGGGCAGAGAATGCCTGAGGGCAAGTAGAGAGTCCTGGAGGCAGTGGGGAGAATGGCTCGGGTGGGTGAGTGGGTGGGTGGGTGGCTCTGTTCTCTGCTGTGTGTCCACTCTGCGTGGTGTCCAGGGCTGGGCTGGGGCCCCCTTCACCTAGGACACTTTGTCCTTGCCGTTTGCCTCGGAGCGAAGAACAGGCTGAAGGGAGTTAAAAAAAAAAAAGGAAAAATTTGGATCATCTGGACTGTAACGGTCGGCAAATCTAGCTGGCTGGTGATTTTGCAAACAAAGTTTTATCAGAGGACAGCCACGCCCATTAGCTGAGGCATTTACAGGAAGAACTGGCCAAGCCCTAACTAGGGAAGTAGGGAAAAGTTTACTCAACACCTTTATATTCACTCGTGAGATTTAAAGCATGTTAACATTCTGCAATGTTGGCTTCAGATACTCTGTTCTGAAAGAATGAAGACCACCCTTGAAGCCCCTTCCTCTCCTTCTCTGCGGAAGCCACCACTCACTGAGTTTGGCAGGTATCATTTTTGTTCTTTCACTAGGTAAGTATATGTACGTAAACAATATCCAGTATTGTGTGCTTAGAATGCCACATGGATGGCATCTCCTTATTGTATAATGTTTTCAAAACCTACGACCCGGGAGCCCACTGATCTTAAACCGCTACATAGCACCGACCGGGCCTCATCCTGGTCCGGTGGGTTTTTGGCTGTTGCCGACGCAGGTGCCCTGGGCAGTGTCAGCCTCCTCACCGTGAATTTATGGGGCCGAGTTCCGTGGTGGGAGCATTCTGGAAAGGGAGTGGCTGCGTTTAAGGGGTGTGCCCATCTGCTGGACGCTGCTCAGTGGTCCCCACTCCCAGGTACCAGGGCCGCCTTACACGTACTCCACACATCGGCTCGTCAGTCCCCACAGCAGCCCATGACGCCTAGGCTGTATTATCCCCATGGTGCAGATGGGACAGTTGAGGCCCACGGAGGCTACGTGTCTCCCCTGAGGTCATGTGGCCGAGAGGCGCCAGGGCCAAGACGCAAACCCTTGCCATCCTGCTCGAGGGCCAAAGAGATAAACCCCAGCCTCTGGCCACTCAGGAGCTGTCCGGGGCCCCCTTTTCTGTGCTGCCGCTGTGAATGCAGGGTCTGATCCCTCCACACCCTTGGCAACACGTGGCGTGGTCAGGCAGACCCTCTGAGATGTTGTGCTGGGTGTAACGTGCCCTTCCCTGATAGTTAGCCGCTGTGGGCATCCTGTCACATTTGAGGGCTGTGATGCCTAGTTTTTGTGTGTCTGCTGGCTAGGCTACAGTAACCAGGGACTTAATCAAACCCCAGCCTGGCTGTTGCTGTGATGGTGTTCTGTAGACGTGGTTGACACCTACAGTCAGTAGACTTTAAGTAAAGGTGATTACCCCGGACAGTGTGGGTGAGCCACACCCAATCAGCTGAAGGACTTGTGAACAAATGCTGAGGCTTCCCAGAAAAGAAGAAACTCTGTCCTAAGATTGCACCATCAACTCGTGCCTCAGTTTCCAGTCTGCTGGCATGCCCAGTGGGCTTCAGACCTGCCAGCCCCCCGTAACCGTATGAGCTGATTCCTTAAACAAATGCTATTTGTATCTCCTCTTGGTTCTATTTCCCTGGGGAACTCGAATTCATGTTGTCTCTTCTGTGGCATGCCTGTGAATATCTTTACATATTCCAAATACTGATACCTGCTCAGTTATGTTAGCTGAAATTGCCTCCCCTTTGGGCTATGACTTACCTTTGTGCCGTCTTTCTGATGAACAAAACTCTCTTCCTTTCTAGATCGTGGGTTAGTGTGTGTGTGTTAAGAAATCTCGTATGCTCTCATATTTTCTTTTAAAAACTTTGGCGTTTTCTTTCTACCACATAGGTCTTTTATCTGATAAAAGTGGGTTTATGTGTGTTGGGTGGGGGGGGGTTGTGCTGGGCGCATCCCCTCGTTGGTGTTATCGACCACTCATTGCACGTGTCAGAGCCTCATGGAGTGGAGGTGGCAGACCTTGGATTTCTGGTCAGTATTCCACGGTCTGTGCAGAATGCAGCCTGGAGGGTTGCTGATGTAGGAAAACGCTACCCAGAGAAGAATATGAGATTCTGGAATGTGGCTTTTTAAAGGAGATTTTCTTTTCCTTTTTCTTTTTTTAAAGATTTATTTATTTATTTTGAGAGAATGAGAATGAGAGAGAGAGAGAGAGAGAGAGCACGTGAGAGGGGGGAGGGCCAGAGGGAGAAGCAGGTTCCTCGCTGAGCAGGGAGCCCGATGCGGGACTCGATCCCGGGACTCCAGGATCGTGACCTGAGCCGAAGGCAGTCGCTTAACCAGCTATTTTCTTCAACCACGTAACGGATGTATGCTGGAGTTTCAGTGTAACATGATTGGAGATCTTAGGGGCCTTTACAAGGACATTGACACCACGGCGGCTCTTAGACTGGAACACCGCGATGCAATCTGCCACCATCACCGCTGGTCCCAGTGAGTCCCCAGTGCCTAAGCAGGGGTCCCGAGAGTCATGCTCAGCACACACATTCCAGCCATACTTGTCAGCTGGATTGGCTGAAAATAAGTGATTTGAACTTACAAAAACAGCCACTTACTGCTGTAAAATATTTTAGCCAAGCCTCCAACCTTGTACTCTGCAGGATTACATCAGGGTTCAAATTTTATTTTCTGTATGTGAACACTCATTCCAGCGACATTTACAGAATAATTCATTTGTTCCCTACTGATTTGTGCTTTGCCTTGCTGTGTGCTTGGCTGCTATTGATTGGATGGATGTTGGGCATTGTATACGGAAAATGGTAGAAATAGTTTTAAGCCTAGGGTCTTCCTGTCTTCTTCTGGAGGTTTTCAGAGTCTCTGGCTAGAAGCAGGGGCATTCAGAAACAGGTCCTCTCACTTCCCACTCAGAGACTGAGTTTCTGAGCTGGGCACTTGTCCCTGGGGAGGGCTCAGCTCTTTCCTTGTTCCCAGGTATGGGGGTTGGAGAGGGGCCCCTGCCTACTGATTTTAATGTCACTCTATTAAAATCAGCTTTCTACTGGTACGTGGGTCTGTTTCTGTGGGTCCTGTTTCACAGGCTCATTTTTCTGTCCCTGTAATGATGTCTGCCCCCTTTAACTGCTCTGCCCTTTGGTGGGACACATCCCATTCCCCTGTTTTGTATTTCCGTATCTTCTTAGCGAGTTCTGAGCCTTTGCTTGTCCAGATGAATCCTAGAGTGACCTTCTCAGGTTCCACAAAGCATGCTGTTGAGGTTTGATGGGAATTGTGATGAAAGTATGCATTGACTTTGTAGAAATGACACCATCTTAATGTCAACCCCTTCCCTGCATGAGCATAGTACACTCCCCAACTAATTGTATTGTTTTATGTGTCTTGCATATTTTTCTTTTTAAAAAAATTAATAGACTTTATTTTTTAGAACAGTTTTAGCCTTATAGAAAAATTGAGCAGATAGTACAGAGAGTTTTTATATATACCATTCCTCCATTTTTCCTGTTTTTTTTATCTTGGGTTAGGGTGATATATTTGTTTTTTTTTAAGATTTTTTATTTATTTATTCATGAGAGAGAGAGAGAGAGAGGCAGAGGGAGAAGCAGGCTCCCAAGGAGCAAGGAACCCAATGCGGGACTTGATCCCAGGATCCTGGGATCTTGACCTGAGCCGAAGGCAGACGCTTCGCCATCTGAGCCACCCAGGTGCCCTTAGGGTGATACATTTGTGACAACTGGCGAATGATTATCAATATGGTATTGTAACTAAAGTCGGTGGTTTGCACAAAGGTTCCCTCTATATCTCACATTCCATGGGTTTTGACCAATGTACAATGTCATGTATCCACTGTTACAGACTTGTATAGGCTACTTCCCCTGCCCTAAAAATCCTCTGTGCTTCCCCTATTCCCCACTCCTGGCAACCACTGATTTTTTTTTAACTGTCTATATAGTTGTGCCTTTTACAGAATATCCTATAGTTGGAATTATGCAGTATCTGGCCTCCTCAGATTGGCTTCTTTCTTGTCTTATGGCATTAGTTAGTACTTCTAGTACAATGTTAATAGGAGTGGTGTGAGGGGACATACTTGCCTAGTTCCTGATCTTAGGGGGGTGAGCATCTAGTTTTTCAACATTAAGTATGATATCAGATATAAGTTTTTTGTAGATGTTCTTTGTCAAATTGAGAAAATTCCCTTCTATTCTTAGTCTGCTAAGAGGTTTAGTCATCATCAATGAATTTTGAATTTTGTCAAAAGCATTTTCTGTATCTCTGGTATGACCATGTGATGTTTCTTCTTTAAACTGTTGATGTGAAGGTGCACATTAATTGAATGTATATCTAGAAACAGTCCTACTTGATGGCATATATTTCATTTTACACATTGTTGGATTCAATTTACTAATATTTTGATGAGGACTTTTGTATCTTTGTTCGTGATGAATATTGGTCTATAGTTTTCCTTTCTTGGGATGCCTTTATCTGGTTTTAGTATTAGTGCAATGGTAGGCTCATAGAATGAGGTAGGAAATTGTCCTTCTGCTTCTATTTCCTGGAAGAAGTTGGAGAGAAATGGTATTATTTCTTGGTATTATGTTTGGTAGAATTTACCAGTGAAACCATGTGGGCCTGGTGCTTTCTTTTGGGAATGTTTTAAATTATTGATTCAACTTATTTAATAGATTTAGATTCAGATTGTATGTTTTCCCTTGTGTGAGTTTTGGTTGTTGTTTTCTTTCAAGGAATTGGTCCATTTCATGTATGTTATCAAATTTGTGGGCATAGAGTTATTCATAATATTACTTTACTATCCTTTTGTGTCCATGGAATCAGGAGTGATGACTCCTCTTTCATTATTGATATGACTAAGTTGTGTCTTTTTCACGTTGTTAGCCTAACATTTGATCAGTTTTTATGATCTTTTTAAAGAAGCAGCTTTTTATTTCATTGACTTTTTCTATTGATTTCCTATTTCCAGTGTCATTGATATCTGCTCCAAATTTTATTATTTATTTTCTTTTCCTTGCTTTAGGTTTATATTGCTCTTCATTCTTTAGCTTCCTTAGGTGGAAGCTTATTGATTTTAGATTTTTCTTCTTTTTTAAATCATGCATTCAATGCTATAAATTCCCTTCTAAGCACTGCTTTCATTATACTCCACACAGCTTGATAAGTTGTTATTCTCATTTAGTTCAAAATATTTTTAAATTTCTCTTGAGGCTTCTTCTATGAAGAAGATGACCCAGGTGTTACATAAAAGTTATTTAATCTCCAAATATTTTGAGATTTTTTTCAGCTCTCTTTCTGTTATTGGCTTCTAATTTGATTCCATGATGGTTGGTGAGCATATTTTATATGATTTCATTCTTTTAAATTTCTTTTTTAAAATTTTTTTATTGTTATGTTAATCACCATACATTACATCATTAGTTTTTGATGTAGTATTCCATGATTCATTGTTTGTGCATAACACCCAGTGCTCCATGCAGAATGTGCCCTCTTTAATACCCATCACCAGGTTAACCCATCCTCCCAACCCCCACCCCTCTAGAACCCTCAGTTTGTTTTTCAGAGTCCATCGTCTCTCATGGTTCCTCTCCCCCTCTGACTTACTCCCCTTCACTCTTCCCCTCCTGCTATCTTCTTCTTTTTCTCTTTTCTTAAGATATATTGCATTATTTGTTTCAGAAGTACAGATCTGTGATTCAACAGTCTTGCACAATTCACAGCGCTCACCGTAGCACATACCCTCCCCAATGTCTATCACCCAGCCACCCCATCCCTCCCACCCCCCACCACGCCAGCAACACTCAGTTTGTTTCCTGAGATTAAGAATTCCTCATGTCAGTGAGGTCCTATGATACATGTCTTTCTCTGATTGACTTATTTCACTCAGCATAACACCCTCCAGTTCCATCCACGTCGTGGCAAATGGCAAGATCTCATTCCTTTGGATGGCTGCATAATATTCCATTGTGTATATATACCACTTCTTCTTTATCCATTCATCTGTCGATGGACATCTTGGCTCTTTCCACAGTTTGGCTATTGTGGACATTGCTGCTATAAATATTGGGGTGCATGTACCCCT
>NW_027397110.1:2423006-2430255 GCF_003265705.2 Callorhinus ursinus | reverse complement strand
GATGGGTCTTGTTTTTTAATCCAATCTGATAGACTGTGTCTTTTGATTGGGGCCTTTAGCCCATTTACATTCAGGGTAACTTTTGAAAGATATGAATTTAGTGCCATTGTATTGCCTGTAAGATGACTGTTACTGTATATTGTCTGTGTTCCTTTCTGATCTATGCTGCTTTTAGGTTCTCTCTTTGCTTAAAGGACCCCTTTCAATATTTCTTTTAGGGCTGGTTTTGCGTTTGCAAATTCCTTTAGTTTTTGTTTGTCCTGGAAGCTTTTGATCTCTCCTTCTATTTTCAATGACAGCCTAGCTGGATATAGTATTCTTGGCTGCATATTTTTCTTGTTTAGTGCTCTGATGATATCATGCCACTCCTTTCTGGCCTGCCAGGTCTCTGTGGAGAGGTCTGTTGCCAATCTAATGTTTCTACCATTGTAGGTTACACATCTCTTCTCCCGAGCTGCTTTCAGGATTTTCTCTTTGTCTCTGAGACTTGTAAGTTTTACTCTTAGATGTCGGGGTGTTGACCTATTTTTATTGATTTTGAGGGGGGTTCTCTGTGCCTCCTGGATTTTGATGCCTGTTTCCTTCCCCACATTAGGGAAGTTCTCTGCTATAATTTGCTCCAATATACCTTCTGCCCCTCTCTCTCTTTCTTCTTCTTCTGGGATCCCAATTATTCTAATGTTGTTTCGTCTTATCACTTATCTCTCGAATTCTGCCCTCGTGATCCTGTAGTTGTTTCTCTCTCTTTTTCTCAGCCTCTGTATTTTCCATCATTTGGTCTTCTATATCGCTGATTCTCTCTTCTGCCTCATTTATCCTAGCAGTTAGTGCCCCCATTTTTTATTGCACCTCATCAATAGCCTTTTTGATTTCGACTTGGTTAGATTTTAGTTCTTTTATTTCTCCAGAAAGGGTTTCTCTAATAACTTCCACGCTTTTTTCAAGCCCAGCTAGTATCTTTAAAGTCATGATTCTGAACTCTAGGTCTGACATTGTACTAATGTCCGTATTGAGTAGGTCCCTGGCAGATGGTACTACCTCTTGTTCTTTTTGCTGAGGTGATTTCTTTTGTATTGTCATTTTGTCCAGAGGAGAATAGATGAAGGAGAGAACAAAATGCTAACAGGTTAACAACGTCCCCAGAAAATATACTCTAAACAAATCAGAAAAACCTGAAACCAGGGGGAAAGAAAGAGAAAGAAAGAAAAAAGAAAGAGAGAAAAAAAAAGAAAAAGATAAAAAGAAACAAAAACAGAACAAAACAAAAAAAACAGAATATGATCAAATACGATCAGGCTAGTGCATACATCAGTGCCACACACTAGATTTTGGACGTATTTTGGTCTGTTAGAAGAAAGTGCCTCCTAAAATTTTAAAGGAAGAAAGACTTATATATGTACAAAATAAGGGTTGATACAATGAAGGGATGGAAGATGACTGTAAAGATGAAAATTATAAAAGATTTTATAAAAGGAATTGATAAGATAAGAAGTTATTTGAAAAAAGAAAGATTTTAAAAAAAAAGAAAAGAAAAAACAAGGGAGAGAATGTGATCAGGCAGGAGATTAGAACAAAGCCATACACTAGTGATTTAGGGTATATTTTGATCTGTTAGAAGACACTATATCTCAAAATTTTAAAGAGAGAACAACTTATATATATATATGCCAAAAATAAGGGTCGCTACTATAAAGGGATAAAATATGACTCTAAAAATGAAAAATAAAAAATGTTTTTTTAAAAAAGGGATTGATAAGATGTTGGTTGAAAAAGGGAAAAAGAAAAATTAAAAAAAAAACAGTTAAAAAATTAACTTTGAAAAACCATGAATCATGGAAAAAAGCCATGAATTCTATGTGCAGTATTCCCCTAGCGCTGGAGTTCTCCCGTTCTCCTTGATGGGTAAACTTGGTCTTGGCTTGCTGGCTGTTCGTGCTGATCTTCTGGGGGAGGGGCCTGTTGCCGTGGTTCCCAAATGTCTTTGCCGGAGGCGGAATTGCCCCGCCCTTGTAGGTCTGGGATAAGCAAGCTGCTCGGGTTTGCTCTCAGGAGCTTTTGTTCCCTGCAAGCTCTCGGTACAGCTTTGGAGGACTAGGGTGAAAATGGTGGCCTCCTAATATCCGCCCGGAGGAGCTGAGAACTTGGGGCCCCACTCCTCAGTGCGCCCCTAGAGAAAAGCAGTCACTCCCGTGTCCCCGGTCTCCAGCCGCACTCCGTGCTCACCCGGCCTGTGACCAAGCATTTCTATCTCTGGCACCCGACCCCGTGTGGAGTCTCCAAACCCAGCAGATCCCTGCGGTGTGCTCCCACACCACTCCTCCCTGGGGAGGAAGGGGAGTCTCCCCGGCTCTGCCGCTTGTTGGGTCCCTGCTGGAGGAGCAGTGGCCCGACTGGACCGCGGATCACAGTTTATGACAACCCCGAGCTGAGAGCCCGCACCTCGGCTCCGTCTCTGCAGCCGGCTTCCCCGCTCCGATCTCTGGGAGCTGTGCCGCACTCAGGCAGCCCTGTTTTTCCTGTGACCCTGAGGGTCCTGAGACCACACTGTCCCGCGAGGGTTCCACCCCCCGCTTAGCCACTGGAGCGACGTCCCTCAGCGGAGCCGACTTCTAAATGTTCCGATTTTGTGCTCCGCGGCTCTAACACTTGCCAGAAGCGGCCGACGGAGGCCCCCTCCCCCGCCGTCTATCCTCCCGAATATCGCCTCAGATTCACTTCTCCGCACGTCCTACCTTCCAGAAAGTGGTCGCTTTTCTGTTCAGTTGTTGCTATTCTTTTCTTCGATCTCCTGTTGAGTTCGTAGGTGTTCAGAATGGTTTGATCCCTATCCAGCTGAATTCCTGAGACCAGACGAAATCCAGGTCTCCTACTCCTCCGCCATCTTGCCCCATCTCTCATTCTTTTAAATTTCTTAAGGTGTGTTTCGTGGCCCAGCATGGGATCTAACTTGGTGAAGCTTCATGTGTGATTGAACAGAATGTGTATTCTGTTTTTGTCAGATGACCTATTCTATAAATGTCAGTAAGAGATTGATGGAGCTGTTCAGGTCAACCGTATCCTTACTGATTGTCCGCCTGCCGGATCTGTCCATTCCTTGACAGAGGGGTGTTGATGTCTCCAACTGTAACAGTGGATTTGTCTGTTTCTTGTGTCACTTCTGTCAGTTCTAGCTTCACATATTTTGGAGCTTTGTTTTTAGATGCATGCATATTAACTGTTATGTCTTTTGGGGACGATCCTTTATCATTATGTAGGACCCCTTTTCAATCCCTGATATTTTCCTTGTTCTGAAGTCTGCCTTGTTTTTAAATTAATAGTTTCTCCAGTTTTCTTTTGATTAGTGTACACATGGGATATCTTTTTCCTTCTCTTTACTTATAATTCACCTGTGTCTTTATATTTAAAGTCAGTTTCTTATAGACAGCAAATGGTTAGCTGGGTTAATATAGCTTTTTAAATAATGGTTAGCTTTTTTAATGTACTCTGGAAATCTCTCTTTTAATTGGTGTATTTTTACCATTTCCAGCCGAAGTGATTAGTGATACAGCTGGATTGATATCTACCATGTTAGTAACTGCTTTCAATTAGCTGACCTTGACACTGTTGCTTTCTCCTCTCTTTCTCTGCTCTCTGCAGTTTCAATTGAGCAGTTTATATGATTCCGTTTTCTCTCCTCTCTTGGTGTGAAAATTTCACTGCTTTTTTAAACTTTGAGGTGGTTGCCCTCAAGTCTTGCAATAGACATTTACAACTGGTCTCAAGTCTATTTTCAATAAAAGTAAACCACTTTCCGGCCAATTCAGGTAACTTCTCACAGAATAGTCCCACTTGTTCTCTCCCATCCCTCATTAAATCATTGTCGTTCATTTCACTCACCCATGTGCAATGATCACACAGTATATTTGGTGCTATCAGTGCTTTGAACAAATAGTTGTTTATTAGATCAGGTAAGATTAAGGAAAAAAATGTTATTGTACCTTCATTTGTTCCTTCTCTGAAGCTTTCGTTCATTATTTCAATCTAATCATGTGGTCTGTATCATTTTCTTCCCCTGCAAAGAACTTAGTTCATAGTATTTCATGAAAGGTCATTCCACTTTCAGCAAGTTCTCTTGGTTTTCTATTTGTCTGGAAGCCTTTATTCTCCCTCATGGTTGAAGGGTAATCTCTCTGCACAGGATTCTAGGCTAATGTTTTTTCTTTCTACACTTTAAATATTTCATCCTACTCTCTTTTTGCTTGCATGTTTTTTTTTTTCCCCCAAAGAAGACATCCAGATGGCCAACAGGCACATGAAAAGATGCTCCACATCACTCATCATCAGGGAAATGCAAATCAAGTGGAATTCTACTTCTCAGTATTTATCTGAAGAAAATGAAAGCACTAATTAAAAAAGACACATCACCCCTATAGTCATTGCAGCATTATTGACAATCACCAAGACATGGAAGCCACCTAAATGTCCATCAATACGTGAACGGATAAAGAAGGTGTGGTGCATATACCCAGTGGAATATCACTCAGCCATCAAAAAGAATGTTGTCGTGCCATTTGCTACAACATGGATGGAGCTGGAGGGTATTATGCTAAGTGAATAAGCCAGTCAGAGCAAGACAAATACTGTATGACTTCACTTATATGTGGAATCTAACAAACAAAACATGTGAACAAAGAGAACGGAAACAGACTCGTAGCACAGAGAACAAACTGGTGGTTGCCAGAGGGGAGGGGGTGGGGGTGGGCAAAACAGGTGAAGGGGCTTGAGCGCTACAATCTTCCAGTTATAAAATAAGCAAGACCTGGCATGTAATGTACAACACAAGGAATTCCATGGGGAATAGTCCTGTAACAGTGACAGATGGTAGAACCACTCTTATTGTGCTGTTTCACAATGTATGTAAATATTGACTCACTATGTTGTACACCTGAAACAAATGTAGCATTGTATGTTGATTATTCTTCAATTAAAAAAGAAAAGAAAAAAAGAAGTAGAGTACTGGCACGTGCTTCAGCGTGATGCTGAGTGAAGGAAGCCAGGCACAAAAATCCCCATGTGATGGGGTTCTAATTCAACAAGGTGTCCAGAATAAGCAAGTTTAGAGAGACAGCAAGTCAATTAGTGTTTGCCCAGGACAGGGGTGGGGCGGGAGAGAAGTTGGAGGGGCTGCTAGCACATACAGGCTTTCTTTTTGTCATGACAGAAATGTCCTAAAAGTGATTGCGGTGATGGTTGTCCAACTCTAAATATGCCCCTGGTCCTGGAATTGTTCACTTTGCCAAGTGAATGTATACTGCATGAATTACATCTCCACAGAGACGTTCTAAGAAAAGGAATGATACGGTTTCCAGATTATGAAGATTTTTGTCCCTTCCTTCCTGATCTAATGTTTATATTGCAGAGGTTCCCTTAGTTTTTTTTTTGCTTGCTTTTGTTTTCCTTGCTTTTTAAGACTTCTAGAACAAGATAAAGCAGAAGCAGTGGGAGACCGCATCCGTGTGATTGCCAACTATAATGAAATGGCTTCTGGGTTCGGCTCTCAGTTCCTGCAAGACTTGATTACCATAAAGAAGTTGCAACCTTCTATTCTTTGCTAAGCACTTTTGTCCTGCGTAGGTACTGAATTTTATCAAATGCCAGTTTTGTATTTACTTAAGTGATTACATATGTTCTTTTTTATTGTTACTTTTGGTGCATCACTATAATAGGTTTCCTTATGTTGAAATGTTTTGGAATTCCCAGAAAAACCGGATGCAGTAATGATGTGTTTATTATACAGCACTACATAGGAATTGTTGGCACCTTTTAAAAAGTATTTCTGTCTATATTTTTATGTAAGAATGCTTTATAATTTTCTCCTTTTATACTACCTTGTCCAGCTTGGGTGTCTGAGTTGGATGTATTTCCTTCTTTCTTTCTTTTTTTTTCAAATCAAGAAAATTACCTAGGATATAATTAACTTCTTATCGCACATAAAGGTGAGTTTTGGTAAATGCATAGTCGTTTAGACCTTGCAGTGAAGATATGGAAAGCTTGTAACATCCCCAAGCTCCTTTGTGCTGCTCTGTTGTCATCAGCTTCTCTCCCTCTCCCCATGTGCCTTGACCACAGCTGGCCCGCTCTGTATCCCCAGATGTTTGCTTTTTGAGAATGTCATAGAAAGGGGATGATGTATGCAGCCTCTTGAGTCAGGCATCGCTTACTTAGCAGAATGTATCTGAGAGTCACCCATTTGTTGGTGCCAATCAAAAACTCCTTATTTTTATTTCTGGGTAGTATCCCATTGTGCAGATCACTGACTATCAGGGAAGTGGCTTCCCGAATTTGCTGTAGGTTTCCAAGGGTCCTGATCCGGTTCGAGAAGCTGCCTTACCTGTTTCTTGATCTCTTCACCCATGGAAGGACATTGGGCTGTTTCCATTTTGGAGACAAATACTTACATCCTGATTTCTGGGTGACTGCACATTGTAATTTCTCATTAAGGAAGGAGATTGTGGGTCTTTGGGAACTGTTTATTGAACTTCATAAGAAACTGCCTTTTGTGTAAGAAGCCACCTCTTTTCCGTAGCTTGGTTGTACCACTTTGCATTCCCACCAGCAACGAATGAGAAACCCAGTTGCCTGGTCTGCATCCCAACTGCCACTTGGTACCGTGGGTGTGCTGTTGTTTCCGCTTTAGTGATTCTAGTGCGTGCGGCGTGGCATCTGATGTGGCTTGCATTTGCATTTTCCCGATGACGAGGATGCTGAGTGCCTTCCTGTGCTCGTGGCCACCCAGATATCTTCTTGGTGAAATGCCCACTCAGGTTTTTGCCTATTCCTTGGGGTGTGGTTTTCTTACTGCTGAGCTTTCGTGGTTCTTCCTTACATAAGGCAGACACAAATCTTTTGTGGGATGTGTGATTTGCAAATATTTGCTCCGAGTCTGTGGCTTGCCTTTTCATTCTCTAACCGTGTCTTGCCCAGAGCACAAGGTTTTCATTTTGGCAATGTCTGTTTTATGTATCTTTTCTGTTATGGATCATGCTCTTAGGGTTGGATCTAAAAATTCTTTGCCCAACCCAAGGTCACAAAGATTTTCTCCTCTGCTTTTCTTGAGAAGTTTTGTAGTTCATGTTTTATATTTAACTTGATCATCTATTTTTTTAGTTAAATTTTGTAAAAGGTGCAAAGTGAAGTGCAGTGTTCCCCCCTCCATCTGTCTTTCTGTCTCCCCTCTGGTCTGTCTGTCTCCCCTCTGGTCTGTCTGTCT
>NW_027397110.1:2399980-2422996 GCF_003265705.2 Callorhinus ursinus | reverse complement strand
GTCTGTCTGTCTCCCCTCTGGTGTAGGGATGTACAATAGTTGGAAAGGTTATCCTTTATCCACTGAGTCACCAGCGCACCCCTGCTGAAGGTCAATCTGCCATATTCATGCGGTAGGCTGTTGGACTCCATTCTGTCCTGCTGATCTATGTCCGTGTGTTCTCTTGCCAGCACCACACCCCTGTCATTGCTACGGTATCACAGGAAGTCTTAGAATCGTGAGAATCTCTCAACTCTTCCCCCCCCACCGTTGTTTTGGTTATTCTAGTCCCTACGCCTTTTCAAATGAATTTCAAATTCTTATTAGCTTTTGTTTGTTTGATACATTAATTTCTTATAAATAAAAAAAACTCATAATAATTGTGGATTTGGAAAATTCTGTAAGTTCATTTCTTGGTTTCTTTTACTATTTTTGGTTTCTTTTTTCTTTCTATGAGATGTTCCTTTTTAATTCCTATTAAAGCTTTTTGCCTTAAATTATACTCCCTCTGTCTTGCTACCTCCCCTTCTTTTATTTAGTTATTTTATATGTAAATATTTTTCCATTCCTTTATTTTCACCTTTTCTGTGTGGTTTGCTGTTAGGTACATTTCTGGTAATCAGGAATTAGCTGAATTTAAAAATACAATGTAAGTGGGAGGGATAGGGTGGCTGGGTGATGGACGTTGGGAAGGGTATGTGCTATGGTGAGCACTGTGAATTGTGTAAGACTGATGAAACACAGACCTGTACCCCTGAAACAAAGAATACATTATATGTTAATAAAAAAATACAATGTAATATTTTGGGACTTTTACTCCACGATTTTACTCCTTTTGCATTTATTGTGATCACTTACATGTTTAGACTTACGTCTAGATTACTCCATCTTTTTTCTTTTTTCTTTTTTTTTTTTTGCTTTCTGTTGATGAAGAGTACTTCCTAAATTTCTTTTTTTTCCCTTTATTGGTTTGGGGGTTATATGTTGCAATTATATGACTTCAGTGGTTTTTCTGTGCAATTTTAAACATAAATACTTAAGTGTGCATTTTTCCCAGTGAAATGCACATCCTGAGTCTAGGGTCTGTCTTCCCATTGGTCATCCATGAACTCCCGAAAACCAGTTCTATGCAAATGTGCTGACCAGGAGATTAGTTCCCATTAGTCATTTGAAAGGGAAAAACTTATTATGCATTGTACACCAACCCCAAACTCTCAACCAATTTCCTACAGTGTATCTAAACCACAGAGAAGTGCCTAAGTAAGATGGAAAACCTTGCATCCTGGGACAGGAAATGCTCAAGCAGCACTTTTAGAACTCCAACACTTGTTATGGTTGTTGCCCAGCTGCTGCTTTGCAGGCAGTAATATATCTAGTTTATATGCCATTCTGCAAATATTATGTTCGCCACATAGCATGGCAAATAACACACAGAGATAAATATACATGTTGGAAAAATGCAGACGACAGTTTTTAATAAAACTCAAGGCAAATTATCTGAAGCTCAAAGTCAGCTGAGAATAAGGCATGCAAGAAGCAGTTATGGAAGGTTGTGGAAGGGGACGGGCAGAGGGGCTGGGCAAGATGGGTCATCCAGGGCAGGCAGTCAGACTCTGGAGACCCATGATGACTATCACCCTGAGGCCCACTTCAGAGACCACCCCAGGAGGAGCCTTGACAAATCTTCAGAGCAGTTGGTTAACACTGTTGGATGAAACGATTGCAAAATATAATCTTGCTCCTAGCATTGATATTGACTTTCATAAATTTGTTTCTATGGGGCTTCAGGAGACATCAGGCTGCTTTTTTTTCTCCTTCTTTTGGAGTTTCCTGTCACACTGCAGTGAAATTTGAGGTTGGTATTAACACTGCTTCGGCACGGCCCTCAGGGAGTGATGCCTTTCTCAGACAGCGGCATCCCAGAAGTATCCCCCTGCCCTTGGTGCTTGGTGGGCTTTCAAAAACCTTTATACGTGGGATTCTAACCTTCTGCTGTTTGTGTTTGGATTATAACTGGAAACCTCCTGCAGATTGTTGTGTTTAAAATGTTGAATTGAGCTTCGGGGACCTAAATAATAAAGTTTTCCGTATAAATAATAGCTGAAAATATTGCCTTGAGACCTCTCTAAGTTCCATGAAGTTGATGTCTTAAACCCAAGTGGTGTTTCCCTGGGAGAGCATTGTGGGGAAGGCTGACTGCGGGGTGGGCAGTGTGGGCTCATGTGGACCTCCGCACACTCTGCCTGCCCATGGGCCACTCTACCATCACCCCTTCTATACTGTTACCCATGATGTAATTTTGCCTTTAAACCCCCAAATCTGCTGTCTCCGTGTCACAAGTCAAAATATCATCATTCTGTGCGTCATTAGCGTCTAAAGCTTCCTTTCCCTCTGCTGTGCTGTGAGCTCCATCTAGGGGCCCTTCTCCCCTTGCAGGGCTCTCTCCGGGGTCTGGTCTTGAGAGTCCTTGGTGGTACATCCTTTTAGTCCTTGTGAGTTTTTATTTCCTCGTTTCCCTGAATAATGGTTTGTCTTGGTCCAAGATGTAGGTTGGGGATTATTTTTGCCTTTTGAAGGCGCTTGTTCATTTTCTTCTGGCCTCTGTTGTGGTTGATGAACCTGCTGTTGGTCTACTTTGTGATCCTGTTTGGTATCCATCCTGTGTCTCAGCTGGCGTTGAAGACCCTCTTTCCATCTTGCTGTGGTTTCACTGCTGGGTGTCCTCATGTGGACTTCTCTTGGTTTATCCTGCTTTGTACTTACACTGCAATTTTGAATGGAGGACTCCTATTTTTCTCCAAATCTGGAAAAAATTAAACTCTTCATTTTTCAGAAACGTATCTCTTTTCTTCTTCTGAAGTAGTTATTAGGTAGATATGATATCACCTGTTTGTGTGTGAGTGTGTGTAGGTGTGCACATAAACACATCTCCACTGACCCAAGATGCCACTGATGGAAGGAGGACCTGCTCTTTTTCCTGGGCAGAAGACACATGCCAAGGGTGAGGAGTCTGATCAGAGACCCACACCTACACCTGGGACCCTGAAGGGCTGTGAGAGGAAGTGACAAATGAACCCACTGGGTAGAAAACGTTACCCTGAAATTTTAAACCCCAAGTCTGTACACACCCAGGTCTACAGTTGAATCCATCACCACAAATTTTACTCTAAGTGGTCGTACGTTGGTAGTGCTTTTGGGAGCCTGGCAGAGAAAATGCCAGTTCTCTCTGGGAGGCGTCCCCGGTCCAGACAGAGTGTGACAGTATGTGACCTTTGGCTGTAACATGTATTCTGATTTCAGGCATGTTAAAGTGTGAAAGAGTACATCTGGAACTGACAAAATGCAGTGTGTGCACGTGCATCCATGTCTGTGTACCTACATAAATCTTTTGCACTGCATTTCAGCTGAGTTTCTTAGTATGATTTCCAATTCACTAATTCTCCCTTTAACTCTGTTCTGCCCAAAATGTGTTCCTTTTATCACATATTTTATTTCAAGAACTTCAAAAAAATTATCCTACTTTCTAATTTAAAAATAAACATCTATGATTATTGCTTATATGCCTGTTTTTTAAAAGATTTATTTATTTATTTGAGAGAGAGAGAGAGAATGAGAGAGAGAGCACACGAGAGGGGGTAGGGCCAGAGGGAGAAGCAGGCCCCCCCACTGAGTAGGGAGCCTGACGCGGGACTCGATCCCAGGACTCCAGGATCATGACCTGAGCCGAAGGCAGTCGCTTAACCAACCGAACCACCCAGGCACCCCGCTTATATGCCTGTTTTATTTTTCTGTAGTTTCTTGTGCTTTTAAAAGTACATTCTTGGGGTGCCTGGGTGGCTCAGTCAGTTAAGTATCTGCCTTCGGCTCAGGTCATGATCCCAGAATTCCAGGATCGAGCCCCACATCGGGCTCCCTGCTCAGCGGGGAGCCTACTTCTCCCTCTCCCTCTGCCCCTTCCCCTGCTTGTTCTTTCTCTCTCACTCTCTCTCTCTCAAATAAATAAATAAATAAATCTTAAAAAGAAGTACATTCTCCCTTATTCATTTCTGTTGTTTCTTCAAGCATCCTGAACATAATGATTTTAGTCTTGAACAAATTGTCCCATGCAATGAATCTCAGCTGGAGTCAGTTCATCTTCTGGTTATTGGTTTTGTTTTCTATCTTTCTGAGCATTTGAACATTCCTGTGCTTGGGTGAGGGTTTTGGCTTCTCTTCTCCACCCCATCTTTCTTCTTCTGTGTTTTCTCTCCCTCTGGAGCAGCTTTCAGCTGCCCTCGGTTATCCCCAGGGCTGCCCATCCCACACTGGGTCTGCTGTGGCTCTCTGTCTCCCCACGGAGCACCTTTCTCTACTTCCTCCTGTTTCCCAGTTGTGGCTCCTCAACAGGCACACAGATTCTCCCTTCTCTGTGTCTCTTTTCTCATTTATTCATGCAAAAAATTTTTTTGAGCATCTACTGTGTACCAAACCCTGTCCCATCTTCCTTCTTTTAATAATCCATTTTAAGGAATTGGATCATATCTTGTTATTTATTGTTTATGTTAAATAGTTGCGTGAGTTCTGTTCTTATTTACAAGAAAGTGAGTGGAGTAGTGTACATTCCTATGGAAAATGCTTCTCACTTCTCTGGCCTTTGATGGAGCACTGTGTTTTCTGTACGTCGCTGTTCTTCTCTAATAATTCTGCCCCATTCTTGTACAGCACTTCACAACCTAAAAATGCTTTTTTATGAATCACCTCAGTTGTCGCCTCAACCAGCCACCGTGTGAAGTAGATGAGGCAGATATTAGTCCTATTTTATGGAGGGTAACCTGGAGCTCAGCAAGGTCAGGGTGTCCCAGGGCTACCCAGCCAGTAGGAAGCAGAGCAGACCACACCTCAAATCTCATGATTCAAACCCCTGCATCAGGCTCTTTAGATGGGACTTAGGATGTTGCCTGGACACCTGTCACATCTTCTTTCTTGGTGTACCTCATTGGACCTGGCATCCACCTGGCAAGTGATATATTTACCTGTCTGATTAAGACACCTGAGAGAAAGCTGACTTTGGGCGTCTTTGGCACAGGCTGTGGCTGGACCTGTCCTGCAGGACCCTGCACCCCTGCTGACCCCAAGGGGCACTGGCCCAAAGAAAGACCCACAGGATCTTCAGGAGGACAGGTGCCTCCAGAAGTGTGGGAGGAAGAATGGGCCACTGCCAGGCCCTCATGGGCCAGTGAAGGAAGATATATGCTCCGGCCAGAGTAATGGGGCTTCAAGGAGCTCTCACATGTTCACGTTCAAAAAATCAGTAGGCATCAATCCACATTACCGAGTGGACTGGAGGCAGACACAGTATTCATTAGGAGTTGTGCTCCTGATGTAAAAACACTTAGATTACAATATTTTCTGTAATTACTTAAAAATGACAATGCATATGGAGTTAGTGATAAATCAGAGACAATTTAAATAATTTCATCAAGGATCGAGGAGCATTAATTCTTTGGGTTTCATCCGAGCCAAGGCGACATTGCTTCAAAGGGCTCTCAGCGTCTTGATGCCCAGTGCCATCCACCCTGGGCTCGGCCCTCAGCCTGGGGTCATCTTGACCTGGCTGCTCTGGGTGCAGTGGACAAGCACTGGCCAGAGCCTGGAGCACAGAGTCTGCCAAGGGCACAGAGGGTACGGCTGGTGCCGCGGGCTGTCCCTGACACTGGGTGGCAGCAGGTGAGGGAGGAGGGAGCTCCTCCAGGTGTCCTGTGGCTCATGACAGCTCACGGCCCCTGAGCCTCCTGCCTGATGCCCAGGCTCCTCTCTTGCTTCTCCCTGCTCAGTTCTGCTCAGGCTGCAGGTTCTCCTGGTGTAATCTGCACAGGTTTCAAGGAGTGTGGATCCTGCTCTAGTAAGAATTCAGTTTCTCCAAAAGCTCACAGGAACTGTGAACCCACCTGGAACTGTGGGTTCTGGAGTCCCTTTTGGGCTGAGAGCTCACTTGCTGAGTGGGGTCTGATTCCAATGGGTGGTGGGGAGAGAGGAGGGGTATTTGTGGAGGCCCAGGCGTGAGACAGGAGCTCCGCTGCAGGCCTCTTTTGTGGCATTAATGAAAACCATTTGCCTGTAGGTGACAGAGGCTCAGGTTAGTGAAAACAGAAAGCAGGTGCTGGTGATAGGGATTCTTGAGCCTCTCATGTGACCCGGGGTTGGAATGTGGACAGGACCTTGGGAGTTGGCCTGGATCAGATCCGAAGACATGTCCGGAGCCTCTTGCCATTTTCTTCCTGCTCTTCTTATGCAATCGACTTTCACCCTCCTGTCTGGAGTTGTGCCCCCTGTCCCTGTGGCCTCCTGTGGCTCCCAGTCCTGATGGCACAAGTCCCCAGCGGAAGACATGAATTATTCTTGGGCCCAATCCCCTATTCCTGGGAATGGGTCAGGGGCCCACCCCTGTTCAGTGAGGACAGTGTTGTGTGTACAAAGTGACCACCTTTGTCCCACTGCTGTGGACCAGTGGTCATCTGAGGGGGTCCTTGTGAGCTGGCACACGTTTTCAAGCGTCTCTAAGGTGACTTTCTTATGGGTGCTAGCGGTGAGGGCCAGAGAACTAATTGCTATTTCCAAGGTGAGACAAGTAGTGCCCCAGCAGGATTTGAACCCACAGCTTCTGGTGCCAAGGAACATGAAGTGTCTTCCATGGCTCTCCGCCTCCCACCATGCCGCTCTGTGTTCTAGCTGGGGGACATGACACATGCAAAGGGCCAGGGACAGGGACAGGCAGGCTGACACAGCAGGCCAGGCTGGCATCTCTGCGGTATCTCTCTGCAATGCTTTACCTCCAGCTCGGTGAGGCGGGGATGGCCCTGTATTCTGCTGGTGGGACCATGAGAGTCCACAAGAAAGAGCCATTAGCAGAGACGCTCAGCATGGGGAAAGAGATGGGACAGGGCAATGTGAGGGCTCCCTCTGTCCAGAGAAGAGAGACTAAAGTGGGAAATGAAGATAAGCATCCAGAGCGTGAGAAGATCATAAAATTCAATAATGAACAAAGAGGAATTTATTTAATTTTCTTACCAAAGAGCCCTGATTGGCATCCTCTGTCCGTCCTACTGATCGAGCCACTGGGTTGCTTGCCATGTAAATGCTCGCAGGACTCCGATTTCTCACTCCAAATAATTTGAGACCAAGTGTGCAAGAAGCCAAGTCAGGAACATTTGCATTCCCTCGATCATCCAGGTTAGTGTTTCCCTTTTCCTGCCACGACATCAAGCATCTGGGAAACACAGGGAGGTTCTGCTCAGCCCGCCACTTCCCCTGTGGCGTCTGGCCTCCCTTCAGCATGGCAGGGCAGCGTTACTATAAAGGAGTAAATAGCACAAGGTTTAATGGCCCTCAAAATTCAAGGTCAATTTTCTCTTTTCTAAATAACCTGGGAAATTTTTTTTTTTGCCTCCGTGTTCACATTTTCTAAGCTCCTTGAAATTCTTAAAGTATTAAGATGACTCTGATTTTGGAATTCAGCTCATTGGTCTTGAAGGCTGTGTACCACACCGAGGACTGACATGGTCTGGGACAGGGCGTTGAGGACGTCTTGCTCAAGGACACACCTTAACTTGTCCTGGTGCCACAGTCCCACTTCTCTTTCACAGCTCACCCTAGAGTACGTTCTGAGTCAGAAAACCAGGTTCAAGGGGCAGGTTCAAGCAACGAGGTCTGCCTTGGCCTGTGTGTGTTTTTTTTGGTGAATGACTTCACGTTCTTGGTCTTGGTTTTCTCATTACCCGATAAAAAAGGAATATATTCAGGTGCACATCAGAGGCTGGCTGGGACAAAATGAAACATACGCAAGATAGAGGCACACTTTTGGAAATCTTCTAGAAATGTCCTCTCATTATTAATGACACTAACAATTATTACTGCCATTCATTGTTCTCTCCACCATTTATTTGGAGACTACTGTGTGCGAACTCCCTGCTCTAGAAGCTGGAGGAAAGAATGAGGTTGAAACGGTCTCCTTGCAAAATTTATGGTGTTTTCCTGCAGGCTTGTTCTCCCAGAAACAAAATCACCATTCAGTACCTGGGACATTACAATAATACGTTTTAAAGAAAACTTAATTAATTTGAAATGATTGCTTTGTTGTAAGTAGAAGGAGAGAAAAATCATTAAAAATTGGCAAATGGGAGAAAAATGCTTTTATATAAGCACATAGGAGAGACATATAGAGGCAATGAATATTTTGAAAATAGGAAAACATAAAACTTTGTAAAGTTATTTCCTTAATTTGAAGGGTTGTTTCAGTTGGTTCCATAATAAAAACAAAAGAGTTAATTCTGTAGCTTGTGCAGATGAACAGGGAAATCAGTGTAGGCCTTCCCCCTCCCCATTTTTAACTGTTTTCCAGTGGGGTTTAGAAATGTGGGTTCATGTGGGGCTTCAAGGGTTTATTTACTTGGTTTGGTTCTTGTAGTTCTTGTGCAAAATCACAGATCTCAGGGCCAGAAGCTCAGCTAAGTCACTTCTGTGTGCCAGGAACACCACTAACCTGGTCATTGTGTAGATATTATTGGGGACTCTCGGTTGACTTCTGGGTCCAGGATGAGCCGACAAGAGGCAGATGGGGGGAGTCGGAGGGGTTGAGCTCCAGTCCTTGCTCTGAGGTCCCGAGCAGGTCCCAGGCTGATGGGAGCCTCAGCTGTCCGGTCTCTAGAACCGGAGAGTCCACACCCAGCAGCCCCATCGCCCTCCACTGTGTGGCATCGGCCATGTTTGAAGAGTGAGTGAATGACTTTTGAAGGTCATGTGGTCTGACCCACGAAATCCCCACCCTCCTGTTCTTCCGTGTTCTCTAAATCATTCCTGCTCATCTTGCTTCTGTTGGGTCCAGAGTCGTCCTGATAAATGTTTAACGAGCCACTCTATTAAGAAAAGAAAAAAGGAAAGGTTTGGTTTATGGTGTTTGCCAAGTTCCGTGGTGTAAATACTCCCACCATGGCCCACTTCCAGCCACCCACGTGATGCCACTGAATGCGGAGGAGGGAGGACATGCCCCAGCCCACTGCTGGTGGGGTGTCTTCCGTGGAGGGGAGCTCACTCGCTGCTGGCCAAGTGTGTCATTGGATCTCGGATCTGAGAACATGAGCTACTCGTCTTTGCAAGCTTGTTGGGAGCCAGACTCTGTGCTCGCTGCTTTACCTACATGGTCTCATGCCTCGGCGTGGTCCGAGGCTTCAGTTCCTTGGCACAGATGGTGGTGGGACCTGCCTGAGGTCATGCGGCCGGGGGGCGACGCAGTCTGGATGAACTCGGGATGTCTGACTTCCTGGCCCAGCTCGCAGGCAGTCTGCTCCCCCAGATTTCAGCCTCGGTGCTTTCTGTTCCCGAGAATTTTTCCAGCCTGCAGAAAAGCGCCTTGAAACATTAAGCAAACCCTTTTCCATTTGGTTCTGTATTTTGAATTCATTTATCAGATTTCCTGGTGATTGTTGTGCAGCTAGCCCATTAGCAAACGTATTTGTAAACACACTCTGATGGTGTTTTTCTTTGCGCTAAGAACTGCGGGTATATGCTATTTATGTTTTCTTTCTGCTTTGTTTTTGGGTTTGTCCCATTAACAGGCTAGAGTGCAGACATATGGGTCTTACATAAAAAAAGTGACTTTCTAACAGCTTTTCTATGATTAGGGAAAGAAACAGCCCTAAGTAAAGGGAGCTATTTGGAGCAGAGAGGTTTTTAATTAGGGCGATATTCCAGTGCTGAGTGACAGAACAGTTCTTGAATAATGGAAGCCAGGATAGTTTTCCCTTGGAAGGGCATTGACATACACCAGCACGCCAAGCTGATTTTTCAGGGAATTAAGCCCTTCACCCAGACTGGCAGAGGCATGAAGCATTTGTCCAACTGAGCACAGTACAAAGTGGTTTGGAACACAAACAATTATCTGGAGAATCAGGCCACATGCATTGCCAAAGCGGGTGATTTGTCCTCATCAGTGGCAGCAGGATCTATGAAGAGTCTGAGTCTCTGGGTTACTCTCCTCAGCCCCATACAGACTGCCCCCAAGGAGAAGACAGTCTCATACCGCTGAACCTGGGTTTAAATAAACTCGGGCTACGGAAATACCGATTTGCAGCGACATACCTTCGGGTGGAATCAGCTGTCTGGTGGACCAAAGAATGTAGCAGAAAGGGCATTTTCAGTAAGCAATGACATTGTTGTTTTTCTAAGAGCGATAGTCATTAAAAAAAAAATTCAAGTAATGCACAAAGAAACAAGCAACAGATGACCTAAAATCCTACCACTCAGAAATAATCACACCATTGGCGACTTCCCCGGTGACAAACAGCCCCCCACACGGCTGCATAAACCAACAACCATCTGGCTGTGCTTGTGGATTCTGGGGGTCAGGGATTTGCAGCAGGGGTACGTGTCTCCTCTCCATGGTGTCTGGGGCCTCGGTTGGGAAGACCCAGGGGACAGCGGGTGGCTTGATGGCCAGGCGTTGGAAACTTCTGGAGGTGACTTCGCTCGGCGGTGTGGTGCCTGGGCAGTGAGGACTCTGCACAGACCAGCAGCTGGAGCACCTGCCATGTGGCCAAGGCTCTGTAGGCATGGCTGCTGAGCCCAGGGAGGGAGCAGCCCCAGGGGAGGGCCTGGCGAGCAAAGGGTGCAACAGACGGTAGCAGAGGCTGCTCACACTGCATTGTGTCCATTACAAGCGAGTCACTGACGCCAGCTCAAATTCAAGGGGAGGAGGATCAGAACCTGCCTCTTGCCGAGGGAAGAGCGAGGTCACAACCCTGAAGGGCATTTGGGATAGAGGACATCCTTGTGGTCATTGAAAAATACACTGTGCCCCAAGTGACTGTCTCTCCAGACAACTTTTCCCACAGGTACACACGTGAGTGACAGATAGAGTAGCGTCCACGGCAGATGTAGAATGCACAGATTCACAGAAACACTTTTATCAGAATGGGTTTATCTCATCATGCTTTTAAAACTACAAACTAATAAATCTAACTGTACTTGAATTTAACAGGAGAAAAAGAAAGTGGTGTAAAACGGAAAGACTTTTCACTACATTTTTTAAGTGCGACGGGTATTCATTCCTAACTGATCTAGGAATGAGGAAATAAATTACAAAACCTTTGAAAGCATGGAGTCATTCCTTTTTTAAATATATATATATATTTTCAATGTGAGACGTGAGGAGAGGTGCAGAGTCTATAGCTTTCACGTGCTCTTTCTCCCCACTGGCCAAGTTCTGTCGCTGAAAGTGTTTATACCTGGTCAGTTTATGGCACCGACATTCTGCCGCAACCAATACTCCTCGAATAGTTGAAAAGTCTTAGTTCTGTGTTAATGTGGAGTCAGAGCCCGGTTGTTTCATGGATGCATGGATCATGCACATGTGTGTATATGAACGTGGACATGCATCATTCACTCACTCACTGTGGCTTCTCGTTCCTAGGTTCTCGTGGGTTCTTTTTGTTTCATCTCTTGGTTGGATGCGTTTTATCTGCGTGATTTTTATCAAGAAAGGCTCACAGGTGTGTTAGTCCTCAGGACTTAGAGGTTCAAGATCATCTTTACACTTGAACATGCCTTTGGGGAGGATTAAAACTTCACCTTCATGCTTCTCCGTGTCTTGGGTTCCCGCTCTGTGTGACGGAGATCTTTGCAATCCCTACCTCAAAGGGCATCTGCGGGCCGTGAGTGAGTGGTCACATACGGGCTGCTGGTGGCCGGGGCTGGTGGGGGGCTTTGACCCCCATGCCCAGGGCGGCTGGTGTGCGTTACTCCAACACTGCCCACGGAGGCCCCGGCTTTTCCACTGGGTTTGCCACGATAATGGATGTTCATGACGCATACTTCCACCGTCCCTGATCAGCTACCATGGCCTTATTGCTATTTTAAATGATTTTTACTAAGTGTCTCTAACCAGTTGCCCATAAAATAATGGAAGGAAAAGTATTCTCCTTAAAGAGGAGTTTATTTGGGTTGTAAATGCAGGCTACTAATTGTGCCCGAGATGCCACTGAGCAGGCTGTTTGTGAGCACTGATGGAGAGAGTGGTAGTAGTCTTGCTCTGGTCACAGAGGCCGGCCACCGGGCTGCCCCAGACGTGGGCCTTGAGGGGGAATGCTGAGGGTTCTCGAATGTCTGCTGCCTCCGGAAGCAGCCTCTTGGTGTGACTGAGGCCGGGGAACCCCAGACCGGGGATGGGGAGGCCTGGGGCCTGGTGGGGCAGGCCCTCCTCCACGGCTGCCCGGGCCACCTCCCATGCACAGGGCACGGGGCACATCCTGGTGCGAGTCTGAGCAGCCTTGCGGGATGATCATGACCCCAGTTCCTCACTGGAGGCAGTGAAGCCGGGGTCTCCTGAGTGAGACGGGTCTGAAGGCTGGTCTCATTTCTGCACTCAGAGCCCAACTCTTCACCTGTAAAGTCAGGTAAGACTCTCCCTCTCTGCTGCCGCCATGTGGATCACAGGCCAAGCCCAACGCTCACACACAGTAGGCACTTAAGAAAACAGTCTTTTTGTTATTATCAGTAGTGGTGCGTCCCTGTCCTTCATCCAGCCGGTGAATTCCGAGTTTGTCCTGGGTGGGGCTGTTGCTTACTTCAGGTGAAGTCCCTGCCCTGTGCATTTGATGCTCCCTCAGTGGCCACGACAGTCTGGGAGCAGCAGGTCAATGGCCAGCATCATGTCAGGGCACTGTAGGGACGCTAGTGGTCTGGGGGAGGGAACGGACGGCTGTTTCAAAGGGACCGCTAGGGAGAAGGCACTCTAAACCCAGACCCAGAGTCAGGTGGGCACCTTTCCCCATGGCCATCTGCCTGGGTGGCCCCAGCTGGCCATGAATGGGGGCTTTCCCGGTGTCCTGCCCCTCCCCCATGGTGGCCAGGCTCTGCCAGGAATCTGGACACGTCTTTGGAAGGAGTGTCTTCTTCCCCTTGGGTGGATGGGGACTTTGCTTTGTGCTGATGCAGGATGTCCCGTCAAGTGGTTCTTGCTTCTCCTACAGGGGCAGATGGACTTCCCCAGCTCTGCCAGAGGTGGGGAAGCCTGCTGTCATTCGAGGAACCATCATATGATGAAATAGAACAGATACCTCTCATTCCTTGGGGCTTGTGGAGATGTGGCTGAGGCTCCAGCAGATCATCCAGTTTGTACCTGCTTGATATGCGTGCTTGAGAGTGGTTCCTTCTGCCTTTTGCTCGGCTCGGCCTTCTGCATGCATCCCCGACTTCAATTTTGTTATGCCTTTCTTCGAATTTTCTCTGCCTTTGCTGATGTTTCTTGCTGCTTCTCTTAGCTACTGAGACATGTATTAAAACATCCCACGTGGATGTGGGTTTATCTGTTTGTCCTTGTAGAGTTCTGTTTGCTGTTGTTTCTCAGAGTCCCATCACTGGGTGTGTGTAAATTCAGATTTTTTTTTAACCTTCCTGGTACAATGACAATTTTATTGTGAGCTGTTCCTCTTTATCTCTAAAATTTTTTCACTTAAAATCTACTTTAATAGTAATATAGTTTCACAGCTTTGGTAAGATTTGGTAGGATATATATATGTGTGTGTGTGTGTGTGTGTGTATTTCCCCTTGAATAAATATGCTATAGATCTGTCTCTTGCAACA
Organism: Callorhinus ursinus; assembly: GCF_003265705.2. Classification (NCBI taxonomy): domain Eukaryota; kingdom Metazoa; phylum Chordata; class Mammalia; order Carnivora; family Otariidae; genus Callorhinus; species Callorhinus ursinus. Next base: position 2,409,403 of record NW_027397110.1, on the reverse strand, counting down.
CTACACGGGTATGGTTGGGTCTTGATTATTTTTTTACTCAGCTTGCCATCTTTATCTTTAAGTGGATAGTTTAGTGCAATTGCAGTTTTTGCTGTGACATGGATAAACCTTGAGGACATTATGCAAAATGAAATAAGGGAGCCCCAGAAAGACAAATACTACACGATTCCACTTATATGATGTCCCTAAACTAGTCAGACTCCTAGGAACAGAGGTTTGCAGGAGGGGGACCCAGGGAGGCATTGTTCAGTTGGTATGAAGTTTCAGTTGTGCGGGATGAGTTAGTTCTGGAGGTCCCCTGCACGGCGCGGGTCTGTAGTCAGCAATACTGGGCTTCACGCTTAAATATTTAACTTTAATTTTCAGAGAGTATCTTCACTGAATGTAGTATTCTTCGCTGGTGTTTATTTTCTTTTTGGCAGTTTAAAGCTATCACTTATTATATCTTAGTTTTCATTGTGTTTGTTGAAAAGTTGACAGTCATTTTAATAGGTGCTCTTTGAAGAAAACGTCTTTTTCTCTCATTAAGAAAAAACCCTTTGTTTATGATTATCAATAATTTTGCTATGATGTGTTTTGGTGGTGATATTGTTTTATTTTCTCCTGGTTGGAATCTGTAGGGCTTCTTGCTTCTGTGGCTTGATGTCTTTCTTCAACTTTGGAAAATCCCGAGCCAGTATCTTTTCAATTTTTCTTTCTGACTAATTCAATCTCTTACCTTCTTTTGGGACTCTGGCTATGTGTGTGTGAACATTTTCCTTGGGTTCTTTCCATTTTGTGCCTGTTCTTCTCTATTTCCCATGTTTTTGTACCTCTGTTATTTATTCTGGACATTTTATTTTGACATTTCTCTTCAATTTTATTAAACCTCTCTTCAGCCGTGTCTAATTTTCTCATAAACCCATCTACTCAATTTCATTTTCATAGCTGGACTTCTCAGTTTTAGAATTTCCATGTTTTAAAAAATGAGTTTCCATTTCCATACTGAAGTTTTCAGTTGTGTCCTTTGTCTCCTTGATCATCATGAAAACAGTTACTTAAAAGTATATGTCTAAAAAAAAAAAGTATACATCTGATAACTCCAGTGTTAGGGCCCCTGTGATTCTGTTTCTATTTTCTGTTATTTCTTTTGGTTCTGTTCATGTTGTCTTGACTCCTAAGTACAGCTTTGTGCAGTGGCAGTATCGTAGCCAATGAGGTTTATCCGAGGCGCAATTATTGCTAATTGACTCCTGTGTACACTGGTTCTTGTGTGTCAGATGTTGTGTTTTTAAAGTCTGAGGAAATCAAGTGAGGCTTGGATGTTATCTTTTTCAGGGATAATTTTACATTTCTGTCAGTGCTTTTCAGCACTAGAGATCTGGGATCACTTCAGTTCACGTCCGGGTGCTGAGATGATAACATGGAACCTATATTCCCCCAGAAGTCTGTCTATTTCCACTTCACCATGACTCCTCATTCAGCCCTTTGGTGTCCCAACCGAAGCCGGAGGGATTCACCAGGATGCATTCCTGTTGTCCCAGACCCACAGGGCTGTGAAAGCACAGCTCAGTCAGCCTCTCTATTACTCCCTCTGGTATCAACAGAGTGCCCCCAGGGGTAAAGAAGCTACAAGCATAGGCTTGGCTCTGTTTTCTTGCAGATCCTGGCCTGCTGCAAGTTTTTACTATCTTACTAGTTCTCTGATGGTTTTTTGTTTGTTTGTGTTTTTGTGTTTTTTTGGACAAAATTATAAAATACATATAATATGAAATTTATCATTTAACTATTTTTAAATGTACAGTTCAGTGGCACTAAATATATCCATAATGGCATGAAAGCATCAGCACCATCTTTCTCCAGAACTCCTTTCATCTTAAAGAACTGAAACTCCATACCCATTAAATGATGACCTCCCCTTCCCCCATTCCCCCAGCAACTGGAAACCACCATTCTACTTTCTGTCTCCCTGGTTTTGATGATGCTAAGTATCTCACCTAAGTGGAATCATACAATATTTGCCTCTTTGTGATTTGCTTATTTCATTTAGCATCGTGTTCTCAAGGTTTACCCATGGTGGAGCATGTGTCTGACTTTTCTTCTTTTTAAGGCTGAATAATATTCCATTGTATGCATATGCCATATTTTGTTTATGCATTCATCTGTCAATGAACTTGGTTGTTTACATTTTTTAGCTCTTGTGAATCATGCTGCTATGAACATGGGTGTACAAATCTCTCTCTCTCTCTTTTTTATTAAGTAGGCTACACGCCCAGCATGGAACCCAATGTAAAGCATAAACTCATGACCCTGAGATCAAGACCTGAGCTGAGATCTAGTTGGACGCTTAACTGACTGAGCCACCCAGGCCCCCCATACTGTACAAATATCTCTTTAAGACCCTGCTTTAAATTATTTTGGAGATATACCCAGGAATGGAATTGATGGATCATATAGTAGCTCTATTTTTATTTCTATGAGGAACTGCCATTTTGCTGCATTAGCTGTACCATTTTACATTCCCACCAATGATGAACGAGGGTTCTGGTTTCTCTGCATCCTCTCCAATACTTGTTATATTCTGTTTTCTTGATAGGAGCTATCCTAATGGGTGTGAGTTAATATCCCACTCTAGTTATGATTTGCATTTCCTTAATGATCAGTGATGGTGAACATCTTTTCATGTGCTTATGACCATTTTTTAAAGATTTTATTTATTTATTAGAGAGGGAGAATGAGAGAGAGAGAGAGCATGGGAGGGGGGGTTAGAGGAAGAAGCAGACTCCCTGCCGAGCAGGGAGCCTGATGCGGGACTCGATCCCAGGACCTCGGGATCATGACCTGAGCCGAAGGCAGATGCTTAACCATCTGAGCCACCCAGGCGCCCCGAGTCTGTGATTTCTTTGAAGAGTATTGACAACTTAAAAATATTAGCTCTTCCAATCTGTGAAAATGGCATTTTTTATATCATCTCTAATTTTTTCAGCAATGTTTTGTAGTTTTCTTTGTACAAGTCTTTCACCTCCTTGGTTAAATTAATTCCTGAGTGTTTTATCCTTTTTGATGCTATTGTAAATAGAATTGTTTTAGTAATTACCTTTTTGGATTATTCATTGTTAGTGTATAGAAATGCAACTGATTTCTGTGGGTTGACTTTCTCTCCTGCTACTTTGTTAAATTCATTTATTTGTTCCAAGAGTTTTTTTTGTGTGGAATCTTTAGGGTTTTCTACCTATGAGATTATACCATCTGCAGATGATTTTATTGTATTTTAGTTTAATTTTATTTAAAATTACAGAGATAATTTTACTTCTTCTTTTCCCATTTGAATATCTTTTATTTATGTTTTCTTGCCTAATTGCTCTGGCTAGAACTTCTAGTACTCTGTTGAATGCACTCTGATGAACGTGGGCATCCTTGCCTTGTCCCTGATCTTAGTCTTTCACCATTAAGTGTAAATTTGCTGTGGGTTTTTCATATATGGCTTTTATTATGTTGAGTGGAGGTAATTTCCTTCTCTTTCTAATTTTGGGAATATTTTTATCACCAAAGGGCTTTGAATTTTGTCAAATGCTTTTTCTGTATCATGAGATGATCATGTCATTTTTTCACCCTTTATTCTGTTAATGTTGTGTATTACATTGATTCTTTTCTTTTCTTTTTTTTTAAATTTTTTATTGTTATGTTAATCACCATATATTACATCATTAGTTTTTGGTGCAGTGTTCCATGATTCATTGTTTGTTCATAACACCCAGTGCTCCATGCAGAACGTGCCCTCCTCAATACCCATCACCAGGCTAACCCATCCCCCTACCCCCTACCCTCTAGAACCCTCAGTTTGTTTTTCAGAGTCCATCTACATTGATTATTTTCATATGTTGAACCATCTTTGGATTCCAGCAGCAAGCCTCTAAGTCTGGTTGGCAGATGTGTGGGAGATTCCCCTAGACGTTTCTATAGGGTCCACCTGTTGAGGTATTAATTATGTTCTTCACTGAACTGCATTTGAATTTAAAGTATAAAAATAATCATGGATAAAACTGCTAATGCCCTTGAATGAATCCTGGTAGTGATTCTCAATTCTGATGAACAGTTGTTGTATTCTGTGCCTCCAAACATTCATAGTAAAATGAAACTGTCAGTTTCACTCAAGAATGTCCTTAACGAAGCAGGAGAAACTGCTAGTTTTATTTAGTCTCAATCCTTGGGTACACATGGTGTGACTATTTCGTGTGACCGATTGGGAAGTGCACGCCGAACACTCCTGCTTCACGCTGAATACAATGGCACTTGAGTTGTGAACTAAATTGGCTCCCATGTTCACGGAACACTGTCTTTTCTTGAAAGAACAACTGACAGACAAATTATGATCACTCACTCTTGTGTGCTCAGCAGACATTTTCTCAAAAATGAAAGAAGCGCGCTTGTCACTTCAAGGAAAACAACTGACAATATTAATTGTAATAATATTGATAAACTTTGAATTTTCAAATGAAAATTAGGATTTCATAACACTTGCATCTGCTACCGTGAGCTCACCAGTGTCCCAGCGCTCTAAGACTTCTCTGATGAGATTAATGGTGCTATTAATAAATGTGACTTCTCGATACTGAATAATGAAATATATCGACATTTAGGAGATCTGCATGGCTCAGTGAAGTGACAGTTTCCAAGTGGTGAGTGCATGATGTTATAAAACCATGTGTGACTCAAAGATCCACTCAGAGTGCAAGATGCAAGAGATTTTGATCTGGTTCTGGTCAGGACGAACATGGCCCTGTTTGGTTTCTTGTTTCTTGAAGCTCCTGAATTGATGGTAATGTGCAGCCAGGGTGAGAGCCACTGCCTTAGCCTACCTTTTAATTTTAAAAATTAGATAAACTGAAGCCCAGTAAGGAGAAGGGCTTGCCTGAGCTTGCACATGAGCTAAGGCAGGGCTGAGAGGGCTGAGGTTCCGGGCTCATCATCAGTAATTCTGGGGAATAAGAGAAGGGCAGCCCCTGCTTCTTACTGAGCCTCAGAGGGAGGCTCTGATGGGGCTCAGGGGTGCTGCAGGTGGGACGAGCTGGGGCCTGACACTCGGGGCAGGCAGAGCAGGAGGGCCCAGGTGGGAGACAGACCTTATCTCTCTCAGCAGGACTGGATTCTCTGGCTCATCTTAAGGGGTGGGTGGGACGTGGCACCCATGTGGCCAGGGTGGGGGTGGGGGCGTTCAAGGAACACTGAGGCCCCAGAGCTGAGCCCCGAGTTGAAGCCTGAGGCTGGTCTTAGAATCAGCGCAGGGAGAAGATGGGACAGGTGTGAGAAAAGGGACATCTGTGCCCAGGGCTGGAAGTATCCTTTCTGAAGCCAGGCAGCCCTGGTCTTCAAAGGTGAATTGATGTGTCAGGGACCCCCATTTTCCCTCCCCATCACAGAACAGCTCTCACCAGAAGCTTTAAGTGGCAAAGCCTTGAACATGGTCTTGAATATTTTATTTAACCATGAAACAGCGTTGGGCCCTTACATGGCTGACGAGGAAAATGGGAGCTCAGAGGCATCCAGGGATTTTCTGGCAAGCGGCAGAACCTGGATGCGAAACCAGGTCCACCCAGGCCCCAAACTGCCCCACGGCCCGTGCACCTCCTCCCTTCCAGCCAGCTGTCAGATGGCAGTAGCTTGATTGGAAACTGAGCGGCGAGTGCTTTCAGAAGTGGCTGCTGGTGGTTATTTTGGGGACATTGGGATGTAGCTGGGATTTAAGTGTCCAAAATATCTTCCATGAGACCAGGCCAGGGCCTGAAGCTCTGAGCCCTGGATTTCCTCTGAGCCCAGCCTTGATGAGGGCTCCGGGCACCCTCAGGCAAAGCGACACCCACCCCAGGAGCCTGGCTGGGTGAAGGCTCTCAGCCCCTGGCTGGTAGTCTGCAGCTAAACTTCCTCTTGTGGGCGCGTTAAAGCATTGATCACATCATGGTCTGGCCATACCTTCCATCTGCTGCAAATAAGTGCGGTATAATTCTATTTTGTGGACAAAGGGCCTAGCGATGCAGCTGACAGGGGGCGAGGGAATGAGGGGGGATGCTAAATGCTAAGAGCCTTGATTCCATCTGTGGAGGGCATGTATCCCAATGAAACATGCGAAAACCTTCCGGGTCCTGCGACCCAGCGCCTCCACACGGGGCCACCTCTTCACCCAGCGGGGTCTCCTGCTGGTGCCTGCTTTTGAATCCAAGTCTCTACCTGTTGGCTGTGTGACCTTGGGCAGCGAGTTAAGCTCCATGAGCCTCCTCAGATCCTAGGAGGATGAACTGTGCGCATGGCCTCTGCCTGGTGTTCGGAGTGCTGCGGGAGACTGGGCTGTCTTTCCTCATCCTGCAACTCATGGAGCCCTGCTCAGGTCTGTCCCATGGATTGAAGTTTTGAGGGAACTCCTGAGCGCAGGGTAGGTGGTAGGTGCCGAGAGGTCTAGAAAATCGGCAGTTGAAAGCTTTGCTTCCTTTCCAACGTTACTGGATGCAATGGAAAATGCCCTGCTTGGAGGGGATGAGTGTTGGTATGGTCAGTAGAATGACACCCCTGAAGGAGTCCATGTCCTCACGCCTGGACCCCATGAACTTGCGTTCACAGGACAAAGGGGAATTATGGTAACGGATGGAATTGGAGTTGCCAGCCAGCTGACCCTAGATGGGATTCCCCAGCTAGGTCCATGCAACCAAGATCCTAATAAGAGAGAGGGTCAGGGTCAGAGAGAGATGCGCAGAGACTCCACCTGCTCTTGCTGGTTTTGAGGATGGAAGGGGCCAGCAGCAAGGAATGAGGGTGCCTCCTGAACCTGGAAAAGGCAAAGAAAGGGATCGTCCCCGGGAGCCTCCAGAGGGAAGGCAGCCCTGCCAGCAACGTGACGTGAGCCCCGTGAGACCCATTTCTCACTTCTCACGTCTCATTTCTCACGTGTGTGTGTGTTATTGCAACAAGAGGAACTGACCCATCCGGGGGGGCTCCCCTGCTGCCCCAGGAGGGGTGCTGATGTGCAGTGGGTGTGCGTGTGCCCTGGGCTTGACAAAGGGGCACTGGCACAAATACTCGGCTGCCGCCAACGCCTGCTTCCCCAAGAGCAGCCCACAAGTGCCTGCTGAGCCGTCCGTTCCACCCGTGGGGTTTACAGGTGAGGCAGCTGGAAGCGAGCTGGCCAGGTGCCTCTTGCGGCCCCCAGCTCTAGCGTGGTGGCTCTGTCCCCACAGCGTCCCCTTTCTGCAGGGCTGTGTGCTGGTCAGAAAGCTCTGCGAGGGCTCCCGGGAGGAGAGGCCACTGTCCGCCTGGAGCCTTCTGGAGAGGCCTCCGGGGAGGGACGGGGGCGGGAAGAGGAATCTCGAGGGGGAGGACCTGTGAGACGCAGTACTGGAGTTGTACCGGAGTGAGGCTCCCAGACCGCCGGCCGCCCGCTTCCTCTGGCCCCGAGATCCCCGAAACCAGGACAAACACAAAGCAGAGGAAGTCAGAAAATCAAGGGCTTCCGTGCCTTCTTATTCAATAACATTAAACCACAATTATTCATGTTGAAGAAAAACTTTTTGCTGACCGTGGACTTGACGAGGACTGTAATTATGGGGGCATCAGATGCCACAAATGTTTAGAATCCTTTCTCAAGGGTTTTCCTTACCCTGCCTTTTCCGATCCAAACCAGGCCAGTGTACACACGCATACACCTCACACACATGGGCACACTCAGTCACACTCACACGTGTGCTTACACACATGCGCACGCACACACGGGCACACGAGTCCTGCTCACACGTGCACACACTCATGCATGTGCTCACATTCACACTTACACACACATGCACACACACACAAGGCATCAGGCATACACGTGTACACTTGTGCATGCGCACACACGCATGCACACATACCTGTACACACGTAGCCTGACCATGGGGTCTGGTCATGACCCAGCAGAGCCCTTTCAAGGGGCACCCAGGGCTGCACAGCCACACTGTGTCACTGATCTCCCCAGAATTGAGGAGAGGGGACTGAGATGCCCAGTGGGCTGCCATCCTCAGGGGCCAGGACTCCCAAGCAAGCTGTGGCCAGTGCAGGACCACAGGCATATGCTTGTCTGCACTTTCTTGGTCAGATCCATGCGCTGGTCCCCTGTGGAAACCCCATCAGCTGCGCTGAGTGCTCTTGGTGCTGCAGCATCAGGAGCCAGCATGCAGGACGCAGGAACCCTCTCCCAGCAAGGACAGGCTGCCGGGTGCTAAGGGACCCTAGAGCTTCCTGGAGGCAGGGGAGTCGTCCTGGTGAATGAGGAGGGACTATGGGCACAGCTCCAGGCCTGTGAGCATCTCCCCATGCCCAGGGTGAAGGGAGTCCCCCCACTCATGTGGTCCTGCGTGTCCTCCAGGCCACGCACAGCAGAGCCTTCAAACCCAGCTCTGGGTGCTGGGCAGGAGCAGTGGTCGGTGATGCTGGATCCATAGGGCCTGAGGGTTGCAGGGGGGTCAGACAGGCCGCAGTCCGGTGCCTCCTGCCAGGGCCCACCCTCCGAGCTCCCTGTGAGTTCTCAGCCTCAGTGCCAAGAGTAGAGGTGACATCTGGGGAAAGGACAGATGCACATTGGTGTCCTAAGGTCTTCACCTGGAGAGAGGATTCCTGGCACATCAATGAAGGGGCACTAGGGTTGGGAGCCCTGGTCCCGGAGACCTTGAGTGTCTCCTCGTGGCACTTAGGATGAAAGACAGCATCCTTGCGTGGCCCTGAGACCTGCTGGGTGTAGTGCAACCCCGTCTCCGGCCTCATCCCCCACCTCAGCCAGTGCTCCCTGCTCCCCAGTAGTGCTGGCTGTCCCCGGCGGGTGGTGGTCCCCCCAACCACAGGACCTGTGCACATCTTGTTTGCACTCCCTTTTTCCTCTTGGTCTCAGGACTCCTCTCCACTCCTTGGGTCTCCACTCAAACATGACTTCCTTAGGAACATTTTCCACCCCTGACTTGGCCGCCCCCACCCCCAGATGTCCTTCCCAGAGCCCTGTCTCTGTTAACACTTGACATCTGTTTGCACTTTGATCAGACTGGCATCTGGCTCCCTTCCTAACCTATGAAGTTCCACGAGAAAGGGACACGGCTTGCTTTGTCGTTTCACCCTGTGTGTCTAGGTGGAAGGGCAGCCATCAGCACTGTAGCTTCTGGAGGACCCCTGGGTGCTGCACCAGTTTGGAGTGCCTTACATAAATTGCCTCACCAACTTGGCAAAGCAAACCCCTGGGCAGGTGCCATTATAATCTCCATTCCACAGAAGAGAAGAAGGAGGCACATTTTGGCTAGGCAGGATATCTGAGGTCAAACCTGGTAAACTGAGGCACGGCAGAGCTAAGCAGGATATCTGAGGTCAAGCCTGGTAAACTGAGGCATGCCAGAGCTAAGCAGGGTATCTGAGGTCAACCCTGTAAACCGAGGCACA
>NW_027397110.1:2270992-2399970 GCF_003265705.2 Callorhinus ursinus | reverse complement strand
AGGTCAACCCTGTAAACCGAGGCACAGCAGGGCTAAGCAGGGTATCTAGGTCAAACCTGGTAAACCGAGGCACGGCAGGGCTAAGCAGGGTATCTGAGGTCAAACCTGGTAAACCGAGGCACGGCAGGGCTAAGCAGGGTACCTGAGGTCAAACCTGGTAAACCGAGGCACGGCAGGGCTAAGCAGGGTACCTGAGGTTGTCCACAGGAAGAGTCACAGCTGGGATGTGACGTGCAGTGGCCTGGCTCCAGGTGGTGCTGTCCCACGCAGCTCCTCCATCTGTGTGCGGCTAGTTGAGTTTAAGTCGATTAAAATGCAATTTTAATTTAAAAAAATTTCTCAGGTACACCTGCCGCATTTCAAGCGCCTTGTAGCCATGGGAGGCTTGTGGCTGCGCCTTTGGACAGCCCCGATCTGGACCAGGTCCACCACCATGGAACGTTCCCTGCAGACGCTGCTCTAGGGTCTGCACCTCAACCTTGAGTCTGATGTGGAACGAATGAAGGGCAGGCTCCCAAGTGCCTCACCCCAGTCCCGAGCTGCACACCTCGGAAGGGGCTGGCCAGCCCTTGCGGGGGTTGCTGGACTTAGTTCTGGCCCACAGGCCTCCAGCCGCTAAAGCCGACGCGCGGAAGCTGGCAGGAGCCTCCTGCTACCTCTGCAGCAGGGCCAGCAAACTTGCTAAAGGGCCGGACAGTAAGGTTCAGTCTTTCCGTGCTGCCCATGGCCCAGGTCACTGTTTCTCTTCCTTCTCTCCCCCTCCCTCCGCCTCCTCCCTCTTCTGCGTCCAACCACGTAAGCCATTCTTAGCTCAGGGGTGGTATAAGAGCAGCCGGTGGCCTGCTTGCGGCCTGTGGGACACGGCCCGTGGGACGTGGCCCGCTCTGGTCTGCTCTAGGGTCTGGGGCTGAGCGATGCCTGCTTCTTCCTGGATCATGGCTGGGGGTTGCTCTCTGGCTGTCGGGCCCACTCTCTCTGGGGTGGGCCCCTTCCTCCTGTGGCCTGCATCCAGGATCCCGTATGACCTCCTGGGCTCAGCTCCGTGGGTGGGAGCGGGGGCTTCAGAGCCACTGCCCATGGGCCCCTCATGGGGCTCGAAGCTCCCCTGGAGTGTGCGCTCCCTCCCTCCACCAACAATCCTGCGACTCAAATGTCAGTTTTGTGGATACAGATCAGCCTATTCAGCCTTGGCTGCCTTTCACCTCTTGTGATTTTGGCTGAGAACGCTGTGTTTCTCGTAGAGTCAGTGACCATCCAGCCCAGTGGTCAGGATCAACTTGACCCGCAGAGCCCTTGAGGCTGGGAGCCTTTCCAGCGCTCATGTCCCTTATGATGTCTGCGGAGCTCTGCAGGACCCCGCGGGCTCCGCGAAGGACAGCTCGGTCCCCTCCAGCCTGCGTGCTGATAAACCCCTGCTGCGTGCTGAGTGGTGCTGCTCTGCGTTCTGGTCCTGTCTCCTCCCCATCAGTGGGGCCGTGATGCACAGCCTCCTGCCGCCCTGTGTCCCGTGTGCCCCTCGCTTGTCTTCAGCTACCTTTCGCCTGTGGGTCTCGACAACCATCAGCCCCACGAAAGCTGCCTGATGCTCACCGCCTGTTTCCCAGCGCCTCTGCTCTCGGCTCACTCCGCTGCCGTTCTGCTGGGGGATCTGAGGGAAGATGCCCAGAACCAGGAAGGTGCAGACTTTTGGGATGGGAGGCTGGTGACTTGGATGGCAGGCTTCCGTGTGCAGCGGGCAGGTCCCTGCTGTGATGTCACAGCTAAGGGCACAGGCTTTGCAGGCAGACAGAGGCGAGATTGAAGCTCATTTGCCCCTTCACTTGCTGTGGCCCGTGGGGGAAACGCAAACCTCTCTCAATCTCCTTTGTAAAAGGGGAATGATTCTACCGTCTATGTCGGGGGTGCGAGCACCTCAATCAGTCCTTGAAACAGAGGGGCTCCCCGCCCTCAATTTTCCCACACCCCGTTCTGCCTGTGACGGTCCTACCTGACACCCTATCAGTCTGCGTGCTGCCAGCCCAGCACACACCACATGTGGACCACGCTCTAGGCTGGGCCTGATGTCAGGTGCTAGAAGGTTCCCCGTGGGTACGATGCGGTGCCTGCCAGCAAGGAGTTCACTGTCCCTTGGGGGAGATACAGTGCTGGTGCAGATAAAGGCCATCCGCCGTAGCCTGGCTTCTCTGAGCAGAGCTGAGGTAGGGCTCTTATGAACTGTGTTTTATGAAAGGACGCTGCAGCCGGGGTCAGGCAGGACGTAGGGAGGGATGTAGGGAGGGTAGGGGAGCCAGTAAGATGAGCTTGTGTTATCGGCTGAGCAAGGCTGACTGCTCCTGGGGGGAAGCATGCCCTCCAGAAGCCTCGTAACCGCGTCCCTGGCCGTCCCCAGGGAGGGGGAGAGTTTGATCCCTTGGTTAAGAGTTCCCGACCTGCAGCTCTGGATGGGGTCCCTCAGTGGCATCGGCTGGGAAGCCATCCGCTCATTCATCCAACGTTCAGGGATGCCCCCTTGGGTACCCCCAGAGTTCGGGACCCGGAGGTGTACGACAAACCAGACGTCGATGTTCTTGACTCAGGGGCTCCCAGAAGCCCCCACCTGCACCGGGGACAGCCCAGCTGCCTAACAACATCTAGCCCCCCGCCCCATGGGCTGGCCCAAAGGAGGTTTCCATCTGGCTGGGGCTTCTCAGGGATTTGGACCCTGCTTGCCATTGCTCACGGTCTGGAGCAACAAGTGTTCAGCCCTTGAGCTTGAGATTCTGGGGTGTGTTGGCTCCCTCCCACCTGGGTGTGGCCACTCTAATCAGGGGTGGGTTTGGAGTGACTGTTAGTTCTGGCTGTGTCCATCACCTGCAGCATCCTCATGAAGTCTCCGTGGGCCTCGCTTGACCTCAGCCCATGGATGGGGCTTAGTTCTGCCCAGACTGTGCCCCCTGGGCCGGCTCTCAGCCTCCTGCCTTCACTGTTGGATCCTGAAGCAGGCCCAGACTGGACTCCGTCCTGGGTGGGTGGCTTCCCGACCCTTCCCCACACAGTGACGGGGGCTCCCTGCTCAGTGGGCTCAGGGGGACTACAGCCCCTGGCTGTGTCATGGTAGGTACCTGGGGTCAGCGCGTCCCTCTGCCTCTTCCCACCTGAGTGGCTGGACAGGTGCTGAACCCTTCTGACTAGTTTGTTTTCAGACCCGTGGATTTGTGGATAGTAATGTTTGCTTAGTGGTACCTCCCCAGCTTTCCTGAAATAACACACGAAGGACAGGGTCATCGCAGAGCAGGGGTTTGGGGAAGGCTCTTTCACCTGGCGGGCTCACCCTTTGCTCCAGTGGCCCTCAGCCAGCTCAGCGGGCTCTGCTAGTGTGTGAACTGGGGACACAGAGGAAATGCAGACATTCCCCAGAGAGGAGAAAGTGTCAGATGAGAATGCACTTTTCCATCTTGCCTTGAGTTTTTAATAGAAACATTTGTCTGCTTTGATCTCGTGCACCAGGGAAGTGTATGGAGTGAACCCAACTGGGAGGGCATCTCAGGGGGGCCGGAGCACCGTTTCCAGGTCTGTCTGCTCCCCGAAGTTTCTGGAGAGGCCGGGAAAACAGCCTGAGGCACGGGGTGACCCTGGCTCCCGCTCAGCCCCCAGCACACGAGGGATCTGCTGTCGGGGCCTTCAGAGGCCCTGGGGACAGACATTGTCCCGTGACTTGGGCTTCCCTACCTGCCCTGCCCTGCTCGTGCGGCTCCTCATTTCCTGATATAGCCCCAAAATAGCAGATTTTAACACTGCTGTCCCTGGAAACGATCCATTTGAGCCTGCCTCTTCCGGCCCATCATAGGCCGTCCCCACCTTGCTGGTGTTTGCAGTGACTTCTAAATTACTGCACAGATGTGGCCTCATGTGCCCATTGTTGGGGGCTTGGTGTGCCCGCCAAGGCCCTGACCACACTGTGACCCGGACGCTCTTGCAGGACAGAGATGCATCCTTGCTGGTCCATGCTCCTTGCAGCTCTGGGACTGGCTGGGAGGTCGCTGGTGTCCCTGTGGGTCTCCTAGAGGTATCGCGGAATGGATGTCTTCCCTCACAGAGCTGCTCTCCGCGCTGCTCCCCTGTGCTAGCTCGGGCTGCTCCACCACACTCCGTGGATCGGGACGCTTGGGGAGCAAACACTCTCTCTCACAGGTCTGGAGACGGGAAGCCGAGATCAGCGTGCCGGGTGTCGGGTCTGGGGTAGGGTCCTCTCTCTGGTTTGTAGACATTCTTCCGTCTTCCTGCTGTGTCTTCACGCGGCCAAGAGTCTTTTCCTCTCTGTTTAGGGCACTAATCCCATTGTGGGGGTCACTCTCATGCCCTCATCTAAACCAGTCACCCCAGAGGCCCCACATCCTAATACCAGCCTATTGAGGGTTAGGGTTTTAGCATATGAATGTGGGGAGCGGAAACACCCATAACACCCCTCCACTCCCCACCTCTTTATGTGGGTGAGGACCAGCGGTAACCTTCTCTAACTTTGGTTGCTGGCAGGCTGACGTGACTCTTAGTGGGATGTAGTTGGGATGCCATAACCGGCAACGTTCCCCCAAGCCTGTTGAACTGAGCAACGGCACCTTTCTCCTCCACGCCCCACCACGGCCTCCCTTCTTAACCCCATCTTGCATTTCATAATGTGGGCATGCAGACTGCGTCTCGCTGCTGCTGGTCCTCCTGCACGCACTGGGTTCCGGAAGCTTCTCCATTGTTCTCCATGGCATAGAGCCGATTCCAGCTTTTCCTTTTGAAAAGGCAGGAGGATATTAATTCTGAGTTCTGATTTTATTCAATGAACCTTGACTTCTTATCTATAAAAGCATATAAGAGTATCTCCCCTGCAGAATGCTTGTGAGGACCACGTGCTTGGACCCCCAGGAAAGGAGCGGCCGGGAGCGTGATGCACACATCTCCCTGCGTATCTCCCCGTGCATCATGCCCCTGCCATACTGTCATCATGCTGTGCACACTGCATATATTTTTTATGACTTATAGTCAATATGGCAAAGTGAATTGATATGGGATGCCTCCCACTGCTTCAACCATGCAGAAATGACGGATAAAATATAACAAAAAATTGTAAATTTGTGTGGAACCTGAAAGCAAGGGGAAGCATTGATACCAGAAGTAGATGGGGCTCAGAATCAGACTGGAGGATGTGAGTCCAAGCGCCAACGTTGGAAGGTGGGCTGGGGAGAGCAGGCGCCGAGTTCCCATCATAGGGTCGGGCTCTGAACCACCAGGTGGGCAACTGCTCTATGCTGTAGGTTCCTGATTTTGGAAGGACAACCCTGTGATGCAATGGAGCCCATATTCATACCACAGAAGCCCTGAGGCGGGAAGTCTGGATTGGGTCTGGGAAAAACATGTCCAGTATGGTTGGAAGCCGCTTGTCTCCAACAGATGCAAATGCCAAACTGCTGTGCAGGGTTGCCTCCACCGCCTGTATACTTGGGGACCCCCCTCCCAGAAAACAGTTCTTATGGAAGACGCACTTAGTAAAAATACAGAGGACACACAACACAGTAGAGAATTCGCATTCCAGATTGCTCTATCATCTGAAGATTTAAAAATAGGCATGTTTAGGTTTTTCCGCAAGCTTAGCATTTCAGGACTACATTGGCAAACATAGAGCGTTGCAGAGAACCTGAACAGGTAGTTTTAAAAAAAAAAGAACCAGAGGGAAATCCTAAAATGTAAAATACAGTCGTTGAAAGAAGAAAAGAGGTATTGATAGCCTCCATTCCTAAGGTGGTTGTCTCAGGCAGAGACATGTTTTGCTGCTTCCAGCCCTTGGAAATATAAGGAAGGAAAGATTTGACAAAGCTGTCATCGGTTCCCTCCATTGGGAGTCTGTGATCTATTGAGGGAGAGGGGTCTTGGAAAATAAAAACAACATGGGACGTTTGTGCAGAGCTTACCCCAGCTGGGCACGGGGCTAAGCCTCTTACGAGCATCGGGCTCATTTAGTTCTGCCAACAGCCCTTCTGAGGAGGTCGGCTCTTACCTGCACTACAGGTGGAGAAGCTGGGGCTCTGGGAGGAGGTGCTGTGGTTCCTTGCTTGGATTGGTGGTGCGGAGCTGAAGCCTGGGTCCGCACACAGACGGCTTGTGGTCTGACTGTGACCGTGTTTTCCGTCCCCAGCTGGGTCAGTTCGCCAGAGTTGTGAAGGTCGGTTTCCTGAGTGATGAAGTTGGTGACAGTTAAACTGTTTTGTGAAGGCATTTATTTATTTAGTGTTTGGCGTCCGTTTCCTTTGGCTAGCTCTCTGACGGCAGTACTTGCCTCTGCCTGTGAGCCCTTGCATTTGTCAGGGTCAATCATGGTGTCTCTCCTATCTCCACGCCTCCCTTTTGGGTGGTATGGCTGACTTTCAACGAGAAGCCTCCGTCCCCAAGGGCAGATCCTAGGACAGAAATTCGTGCCTGACAGCAGTTTCTGGTGGTCACCCGATGCTCCAGGGACTCTGCCTGGCTTGCCAGAGGACCGGGAGAGATGCCTGTACGGTGGCATCCATTATGCGGATTGATTAGACTTCAGGGAGCAGATCAGGAATGCATGAGGCATAACAATTGATGGAGTTAATTGTAATTAATGACTAAGAAGCTCTTTAGGAATTCAAGATTAATTAAAAAAGACACCTAGAAGGGTACAAAACAGACCCAACCATCTTTAAATGCTTCTCATATAATACATATTTATTAGAAGTAGGTTTTTTTTCCCTCCAGATGTGCTTGTGGAAGAATAAATGAGAAAAATGTTCCTAAAATATCTCTAAGTACAACCCCCTCCCCACCAAAGGGAGAGAAAAGGGTAGGAGTCGCGGGCGCATGCAAATACGCCATGAAGGATGTTGTGGTTTCATTCCGCTGGGAGTCGGGCGAGTTGATCATCCGACAAATTGCTCTAAGTTTGGTGACTTTGGGTACAGTGGTAGCTTCCCTTCCTAGGCATGCTGGGCCTCTTATTTCAAAAAGGAAAGAGATCATTTAAGTCTGGAGAAGGTGAAGGAAGTCCAGACGGCTCTAGGGAGAAGTGTGCTAACAATCTAAGGTGTGGGAGAAAAGATTAGCGATCTCTACCGTAGCGGTCACGGTGGTTTCAAGGCCAAATCTTCGCTAGGCCAGCCATCCGGAGACACGCCCTGTGCCCGTCCTGCAAGCCTGGGCGGGCTCTGTGACCCATGGCAGGAGAATATGGCGGGAGCGGCCAGTGTTCCTGCACAGTCCGTCAAAGCCTGCTAACTTCCATTCCTCTCTGGAAGCGCAGGCCACTGTGTTGTGAGGAAGCCTGGCCAGCCACGTGGGAGGCCTGAGGTCTGGCCTCCGGGCCACGGAGCCACCAGGCCGCCCTGAGTGACCACATGCCACAGAGAGAGGAGCTCACTGCTGGTGGGCTCTGCCCAAAGTACGGATGTGTAAGCAAGGAGAAAGCGTGTTGGTGGATTCAGTCTTGTGGCTGATGGATAAGTAGATAATCTCAATAGGTGGAAGGAAATCAGAGAAACAGTGAAATGAGGCATGTGGGAAACTCCCTTCCTATCCAAACACATGTAAACGTGTTGAAATGTAAGTTAATAGTTATTACTTATTTAATAAATAAAGCACTCTATTTAAAAAGGATGTGGATGTAATAGCCACAGCACTGGGAGTCCCTAGGTGTTAGGAAGAAGAGGGCTCCTGGCTTAGCAGGGAGGACGTCCGCCCGCCTGGGCCTCAGGCAGGGGATCCGGCAGGTGCCTGAGGGGCTGGGGTTTCATGCCTCCTTTGGGTCTGGAGTGAGGACCTGAGGACCCGGTATTTAGAAGAGATTCTAGCCTGGGCTTGCTGCAAACAGCTCAGGGCAGGGTAGGATCTCTCGATTTAGGAGAGGAAGCAGAACAGCCTGCAGGTGGCCAGGAGAAGCAGACCAGGACCCAGCTGCCTTCGGCGGACGCGCTTCTCCCCGGAGTGCCGGACCCAGCGGACGGCGTGGGAATCTGAATCCACACAGCACCGCAGTGCAAAGCCCTGCGAGGGGGACTCACGGTCCCAACTGAAACACTGTGGACGCCGTGAACTCATGAAACCCTTCTAAAATACCGTTGTCGCTTGGAAGCATCTTCAGATTCCAGGAAGCAGCGGAACTATGGTGGATGAGAACTGCCGGGAGACGAGCTGGCGTAACCAGGTACAAGGCACAGAGAAAACCCCCCACGATGAGGGGCCGCCGGCAGCGAGCGCTGGAGGATTCACCCCCGAGGAACTCAGACGATAGGACATCCTCACGGGGCTTTCGCGTAAGCACGGTTCAAAAATGGTCAAAGAGATCAATGGTCAAAGAGGCAGAATTCATAAAGTGACAAGAGGGCATATTAAAAACAAAAGGACATCACTAAAGATAGAAAAGATGGAATAGTAGCATTGGGAAATCTAGCCAAATAGCAACCTTTAAAAAACTCTGTTAATGGATATTTTGTATGAAAGGCGCCACACCTCCATAGAGAGAGATGGTGCCTGGGAAGGTTCATGTGAGCACAGAGACCCAGGAGGCAGCTCAGAGGGGAAATCAGGGCACACGGGCTCCGCCACAGCCACCGTGCCTCACGTGTCCTTGAGCGTGGCTCTCTCATGGAATCCCAGCCCCACGTTTATACGTGGGTCCCTCTACCCTCGGCCACACGCTAGCCCTTTCATGTTGCATTTCTTTCCTGTGTGAATGTGAGGGTTTTCTTTCTTGTCTTGAGTTTGCCTTCGAACATATTTTTTTTCTTGTTCGGATTTATTCTGTATATATTTTTGGAGTAGGGAGAGAGGCTTTAGCTCAGTTTATCCCTTTTTGGCCCAGGTTCCTAGCAGAAATCATCTGAGCTGCTCTGTCCAGCACGGAAACCATGATAAGCTGCATGAGGCCACGTACACTCAAATTTAAATTAATCAGAATGAAACAAAATAAAAAGAAATCCAGTGTCTCATTTGCCCCGGCCCGATAGCAGGTGCCCGATGACCACCTGTGGCACGTGGCTGCCGGGCTGGAGAGTGTAGAAGCAGAACGTCCCATCACTGCAGACATTCCGTTGAGGGGCTTTGCCCCAGAAGGTCCAGGAAGACCCAACAGGGAAGTCACGGGACGGAATCTGGACTCACCATAAAGAGGCTCCTGCAGAGGGGCGGCGGACTCCCTGCCACAATGTGGGGGATGTGCCCTGCCCGGGGCTGCGGGGAGATTCTTGCTTGGGCCGGAAGCGCAGGGAAAGTGGGTCGAATGCACTCTTGGTAGGTCCGAGGCCCCAGTCGTGGCCGAGGACGGAGCGGGGAGCCGAGAGAAGGAAGTCGGAGCAGCTGCTTGGCCCTCCTGCCCTCCTGGTGAGTGGGAAATTCTGCATCTGTAGGATCTGGGCACTGGGAACTCAGGGAGCTATTTCCAGATGTTGCTAAATTACACCACAACCCACAGCACCAGATTGCAACAACACGGGTTCACTTATATGCACACAGATCTTGACATGAACTGCATTTCAAAATTAAGCAGAAACAGGGAACTGCAACAGCGTCTGGTCGTTGTGATAAAGAACAGGGGAGCCGAGCTCCCTGTTTCAGCCGAGCTTGAGCGGCCGGCGGGAGCAGTTCGCCTTTACAAAGCGAGCGGGATGCTGCGGCTCTGGGAGACCATCCCCCGGCCAGGCTGCGGTGGCGAGGACAGAAGCTCCTCCGGGTGACGGGAGCAGAGCAAGGTCGGAGCACCGGGTGTCCTCAGTTTGCCGGAGAAGCTTGGAAAATCAGTCAATGTGGCCTGCGGGGGAGCCCAGCGAAAGCGTTTCTCATTTTGAATCGCCCGAGTTCCTGGTAAATTGCAGAGTGATGCCCGAGGGCCCTGTCCGTTTCAGGTGGAGTGACAGACACAGGGCAGGGACAGGAGGGGTGGGGGCATGGAGGGCCGCTGGCCGTGCCGAGGGGCTGCCCCGTGGAGCCCACATGGGCTCCTTTGATCCACTCCCATCCCCGGTGCTGAGTTGTGGGGTTTCAGCGATGCTCAGGACCTCTCACCTCTCCTTGTGGGGTTCGCTGTCCAGTGAGGAGTAAGGGAGGTTGAGAGCATGGTGGGAATCCAAGCTGGGACAGGCTGCAGGTGAGGTATGACCCCAATTCTCAGAAGGGGCAGCACCTGAGCTGGGGGGAGCAGGGTCCTCCCTGGCCGCTCCCTGCCTCTGCTGGGCTCCTGGGCCTGCAGAGGCACGACACCAGTCTCTGCCACCACCGTCCCGCGGCCGTCTCCTCCTGCCTGTCTCCCTCCCTGCTGGTTGTGTTGGACAAAGAGCACACCCTATTCTGGTATGGCCCCATTCTAGCTGAATACCTTGCAAAGGCCCTATTTCTAAGTAAGGTCACACTCTGAGGTCCTGGGGGTTAGGACTCCAACATATTTTCTCCATATTTCCACCATTGAACCCAGGACAGAGGAACAAGAGGTCTCTTGGCATTTGTAGGTGTTTCCCACACTGGAAACTGGGGAGTCAGCCCACGCATACCACGCTGGACGCCCACAGCCCCTGGGATCATCCACTTACCCATATCCTTTCTTCCCCTTGTCTGCGCTGCTGCCAGAGCCTTCCGTTTGGTCTGTCCCGGCCAGAGGCGCCTCTCTAGAATGCACATTTGAGCTACTCAGAATTCTTAAGGGGCCTTATCACAAATATCCAGACACCTTTCGATGACACGCAGGCGCTCTGCACAAACTGTTTCCGGCTGATCCGCCGAGTGCCACGGTTTTGTAAAAACAGCAGATGCTTGCCGGACCCTGTACCAAGCCCCAGGCGTCGTGCAGTGCACGCACGCCATCTTGCTCACCCTCATAACACACTCAGCAGGTGCATGCTCGTGCCCACTTGCAGGAGGAAACAGGGACACAGGGAGTTTAATTAACTTTTTTTTAAGAAAAGATTTTATTTATTTATTTGAGAGAGTGTGCGAGAGTGGGGAGAGAGAAGCAGACTCCCCGCTGAGCAGGAAAGCTGACACGGGGCTCGATCCCAGGACCCTGAGATCACAACCTGAGCTGAAGGCAGATACTTAACCATCTGAGCCACCCAGGCGCCCCAAGTTTAATTAACTTTTACATAGTATGTGTTGAACGGAAATAAAACTTGTGCAGGACACACAGGTTGCTTGCAATTCAAAGATTCTAGATGCAAACCCGGGCGCACGTGCTCCTCCCTCCTGCTCTCTAGTAGCGGATCCCCAAAATCATAACCTCTCCAAATACTAGCCCTTTGTCCTTCCTGCTGTGGGCAATGCTTCCCCAGGTCTTCTAGAAGCTTCTGATCCTCTGGACCTCCCTGTCTGTGCTTGCCCACCTGCTTACCTTCGGGTCTCTATTAGGACCAGCAGGCAGGGGACGTCCCGGGCCCCTCCTCGCCGGCCCCCATCTCTTCTCTCTTTTCCTTCTTGTTTCTTTTTTTCCTTTTTCCTTTCCGACCGCAAATGCAGAGTGGGTTAGTCACATTTTCCACTTCCCGACATGAAATAGAAAGATCTTCTTTTCTTAAAAAAAAAAAAAAATCAATAAAAAGATTTAATACTGTTATCAGGTATTTAAATATATACTCATTCATGAGACATTGCTTAAAATTTTGTAGCATACCGGATTAATTTTTCTTAATAAACGTTACTCCACTGAACATAATCATTAAGAAACGCCTTAACCTGGATTTTTTTTTTCCTGTTTGCTATTTGTAATTGCCGCCAGAATGGTAACTCTGCATATTTTTTTCACTTGAGGACGATGGCCATTTAAATGATAGAATTTTTGTTCTGGAAAAACATCGCTTACCATTTTAGGATTAGTTCTTATGAAATAATAAATGTGTACAAGAGACACAGGGTATCTGTGAGGGCTGTATAAGGAGTAAAAGCTAGGCGGCGCAATGCAGGGTGACCGGGGAGTTCCGATGTCGTTTGTCGCACCTGGCCCCTTTCCCTCTCTCTGCGACCAGTATGACCATCATTGCGAATTGGGTATGAATCCTTCCTTTGCTGGTTCTTTACTGTATAAATAATATATTGTTTGGCTGTGCCTGCTTTGGGACGGATGGTATAGGATGAAGTATGCTGTATGAATTTCTAAGTGGCTTGCATTTTTCCCACTGGACATTGTAGGAGGTGGAGTTAGAGAAGGAGAAGCCGTCAACGGAGCGTGGAGCCAGGGCAGGGAGGAAGCGGGGGGAGCAACTCTGCACCTCTCTCCTCCTGCTGCCTGGCCTTCTGCCGGGGCCCCCACTGGCTGAGCCCCCCTGGAGTCCCACAGGCGTGTGCTGGGGTGCCCCACTCTGGCTCTCGTAGAGGTGACCCCTGGACCCACAAAGCAGGGCAGAGATGACTAGAGATGGTCTTGGGAGTCGAAAGGAAGGCGAAATAACCAGCAACACAGGTCGTCCGCTTGAGTAGACAGAGCCAAATGGTCACTCCGAGTGGTCGTGCTGATGGAAGCGTGGCCTTTGCAAGCCGGTGGATGTGAAGTGGCTTATGCAGAGGCTTTCACTCATGGTTGTGATTCCTAGACAGGTGAGCATCTCGCCGTGGTTATGGGCCACTTGTGCTTCCTCCTCTGCACGGTGCCCACTGAGCCCTGATCCGCGGTCCTATCCTTTCTGGTCTTTGTGTGCTGACCCACGGATCCATTCATCCCAAACTCTGTGCCGAGTGCCTTCTAGGAGGCGCCAAGTCCTGTGCTGGGTCTGGGAGATGTGGCTGTGAACGTCGTCGGTGACCGTAACCGCGGCGGCACCTTTGGCGCTTACGCTCTACCTGAGAGAGGCAGACGGTGCTTCAAATACCCTGGACGTGAGGAAATGAAGTCTTGTAATTATATCACAAGAGTTGTAATTACATATGTGTATGCCTCCTAATTATATTAGAAGTGTCATCGAGAACAACAGGGGGACAGACGCAGGCAGGTGGTGGTTTCTGGTACTACTGCCCAGGAAGTCTCGCCGAGAAGATCAGGCATGGGAGCAGGTGCCGCTTCTCCTGCCCGGCTGCGGGTCTCTCCTTGCCCGGCCGCGGGTCTCCCCTGCCCGGCTGCAGGTCTCCGCCCTGCCCGGCCAGCCCACACCTCCACAGGGTCACCTCCTCACAGCCACTGTGCCGTTCTCTCTCCTCATCTTGCTCGAGTCCTGCTGGTTAATGAGTGTTTTTCAGAGCTCGGCTCATCTTGTTTGTTTACCTTCCCTCCATTAATTGACTAGCTTCTCAAAAATTATTTTCTTTCTTCTGTTTTCTTTGATGTACTCCATACTCCTTTCTCTAACTTCTTTTTTTTTCATTTTTTATTATTATGTTAATCACCATACATTACATCATTAGTTTTTGATGTAGTGTTCCATGATTTATTGTTTGTGCATAACACCCAGTGCTCCACGCAGAATGTGCCCTCTTTAATACCCATCACCAGGCTAACAAATCCCCCTACCCTCCTCCCCTCTAGAACCCTCAGTTTGTTTTTCAGAGTCCATCGTCTCTCATGGTTCGTCTCCCCCTCTGACTTATTCCCCTAAATTCTTCCCCTCCTGCTATCTTCTTCCTTTTCTTTTTTCTTAACGTATGTTGCATTATTTGTTTCAGAAGTACAGATCCGTGATTCAACAGTCTTGCACAATTCACAGCGCTCACCGTAGCACATACCCTCCCCAATGTCTATCACCCAGCCACCCCATCCCTCCCACCCCCCACCACTCCAGCAACCCTCAGTGTGTTTCCTGAGATTAAGGATTCCTCATATCAGTGAGGTCACATGATACATGTCTTTCTCTGATTGACTTATTTCACTCTTTGCCTTCATTGTTAAATGAGACTTTTCTGAGCACTCAGTTCTTTTATTTTCCCTGAAACACACTGAGGATATTATTGCCCTTATTTTTTGGGTGTCCTCTGTTGCTGTTGAGAAATCAGCCCTCAGCCTGATTGTTGCCACTTTGTGGTAGTATTTGCTTGCTTTCTTGCTGCTTTTAATATTTTATCTTTGGTATTCACCTTGCTGCTTTTGTAGTTTAACTATGATGTATTTGAATGTGGATTTCTTTTTCTTTCTTTCTTTCTTTCTTTCTTTCTTTCTTTCTTTCTTTCTTTTTTTCTTTCTTTCTTTCTCTCTCTCTCTCTCTCTCTCTCTCTCTCTCTCTTTCTTTCTTCTTTCTCTCTCTCTCTCTTTCATGTTCTCATTGTGTTCTGTTAGATTGCCTGAATCTGAGGACTGGCGCCTTTCTTCTGTTTCTGAGGATTCTTACCCAACATCCCCTGTATTAGCTCCTTCTAAAATTCCGATTAGCTGTGCCCTCTCCACGCTCTTTCCTTTTTAACCTGTGTTTTGCATCCATCACATCTGCCTTGTCTGTGCTACACCTGATCTTCCAGCTCAATAATTGTTTCATCAACTGTGTTATAACCTGTCCATTGAGGTTTTTATTTCAATTTTCATATCTGTTATTTTTTTATTTCTAGGACTTCTACTTACTTTCCAAATCTGCACCATTCTTTGCTATAGTCTCTTGAACTGTGTGCATATTTAGAAATGTTACTTCTTAAGCGTATTTTGCATGCTTACTTTTTTATTGCAGCTTATGTAAATAGGAGAGCTGCCCTCTCTGTGACGTGACCCTGCTGTTTCTGCTAGCTCTCATGCATGCCACCCGCCTCTTTGTTTATTTTGTGATTTTTGACCATGGCTCATTTTTCTCATGACTTTATGCATGGGAATTATTTGAGGCCTGTGTTGAAGGTGCATTCTGTTGAAAAGAACTTGTATTCAATTCTCTTTGGGAGTTTGGGTTACTACCAGCTCAGGATAGGAGATATATATATATATTTTTTTTTTCTTTTCTTTTTCACATAGTTGATGTGAATTCAGGCTGTAAAACCACATGGGGACTTGCTTGGGGTTCCAAATTATGAGGGCAGATTTTTATTTTTCCATCCATTCAGCACCAAATTTGAGCCAAGGTAGTTTTTGTTTTATTATCTTTTTCTGAGGTCTTTCTAGGTCACCATTGTATAGAGGAGCGGCCCTTGGAGGTCCAGGTTCCTGTGGGGCTCTCTTTTGAGACTCCCTCCCTGCCCCGGCCTCCATGGGCTGGCCTCGCCTCATCCCCAGCAAAGAGCCAGGCCTGGGCAGCCATCAGACTGGAAGATCGTGACCTTTGGTGGTTAGCAGACGTTGCTGGGCTCAAAGTGGGCTCCAGCATTCCCGTTTCACATGTTGTTTGGTCTCTGACGGATTGTTCTTTCTTGCCCACTCAGCAAGGCATTTCAGAAGTGATTTTTAGGGCAATATTTTACTCGGTATGTTTAGTTGTTATGAGAAGGGTTGTTCTCTTTATATATTTGTTATAATTGCATTTTCCTTCTCTCGTTTTATCCCTATGCTTCTTTGTCCTTCTCTATCTCCACTGCATTCTGGCTCTGAGCCTCATCTGCACGAACTGTAATAGATTTGGCGTGTGTCTTTGCACATGGTAATACCTCTACAAAATATTGGATGACTTTAACTCTACAGAGATGGGCTTGGTGCTACACACAGCATTCTGTCTCTTCATCCCTGCTGCCCCCCACTTGGTGATTGTGCTTTTAGGACCTGCCCATGCTGGACGTACCTCTCATGTATCTCTTCTCATTGCTGCTCGGGGCCCCATGAGGGGCAGCCACCTCATGCTGCTCATCTACCCCCGTAGGAGAGCCATCGTGTGAGACAGTGTAAGGGTCCTTTTGGCATTTTAAGCCCATTCTTTTCAGGGAGGATGGAAACTGGTTTTGGTGGGTTAGGGCTTGGAAATACAGACACTTCACTTGGTTTCATTAAATTAAGTTTTCCAATTGCTGGTTGAGCTTCTGGGTAGTTGAAGGAGCAAGCAGGTCTAATGGTGCCTCCCTCCCACGTTCCGAATGCCCAAGGGTCCCGTTTGCCTTTCTGCTGTGGCGCCAAGTGCTCTCTGTTTCCTGCAGTTCTAGGAAATCCTGAATGTGGAGACAGGTGGCCTCCTTCATCCTTCTCCATTTGCATTCGCTGACTTACACTCTTAGAGGACACAGAAGTCACTTATATCTACATAAGCAGAATGAGGCCTGATGGATGGGTGGGTCCAGTGGGGCCAATTGTGCGTGGGGATAGGGTGTGCAGGGTTGATGTCAGGTTGTGGGGTGGGGTGATGGAGCCTGCCTTACTCAGCTCCTGCTAAGTCATGCCTCAGTAACAGCACAACCCCAATGCTCAGCTCACAACAGAAAGGTTTATTTCATGTTATTTGTTGACTGTGGATTGTTTGTGGCTCTCCTTCATGTATCTTCATTATTCTGGGAACCAGTTAGAGGGAGGAGCTATGAATGTGGGTTTTCCATTCTTAAAACTGAAGGTAAAGAGTGGCAGAGCTGAGGAAAACATGCCATGCCCTTAAAGCATGGGTATCCTGCTCACACTTGATTGGCTAAAGCAAGTCACATGGTCCATGGGAGGGGGTGGAAAACCCCCCGCACACCCTCTAAGGGACACACGGAAGATCACATGGTGACAGGGGGGACAGAGAATACTTGGAAAATACAGTGTACCCACAGGGGTCCCCAAAAGCTCTGGAAGAGCCATATCCAGAGGCTCCATAGCACCTCAGAGCCCAGGCACCCCTATGGCGGGACCCTTCCAGTGGACCCTAATCCCGAGTAAGGACTTTCTGCACATGGACAGGAGCTGTATCTCAGTGGGGACAGTCGGGAAAGGGCCGCCAGAGGAGATGCTGGGGGCTTAGTGCAATGTTTTTTCTTCCAGGGTTCTCCAGAGGGACAGAACTAATGGGATGTGCATGTGTGTGTATATATATTTATATAGGGAGAGATGGAGGGAAGGAGAGATTTATTCCGAGGAACTGGCGCATGTGATTATGGAGGCTGGTGAATCCAAATTCTGCAGAGTGGGCAGGCTGGAGACCCAGGGAAGAGCCAGTATTGCAGTTCAAGTCCAAAGGCTGTCTGCTGGGGGAGGTCACTATTGTCCTATTTAGCCCTCAGCTGATTGGATGAGGCCCACCCATGTTATGGAGGGTCATCTGGGTCATGTGCTTTACTCAGCATCCACCAATTTAAATGTTAACTTCAGACAAAACCACCTTCAGAGATACATCTTAATATTTGACCAAATACCTGGTTCAGCCAAGCTGACACACACAATTAAGCATCACATGCTTGGATGCCAAGAAAGGTTGATGGGAGATGCTCTTCAAGAGTAGGCGATGACTTGGCTCCATCCAGGCCGAGCAGTGAAGGCATGGGGGCACATCCGAGTAGCTCATGGTCACTTGTGTTCTTGGTCTGTCCTCTCTGTAGGCCGAGGTCCCCTAGAGGCAGAGTGCACTCTTCTGGGAGACCCTGCACGGGCTTGCTCAAGGTCTGAATCAGCATATTTTGTTAAATGTACTTGCAGATTTTCTTAGAATCGACCATGATCTGCCAGCTGCTAAGAAACTTATCGCCCCCTCTCCCCACCCAGGCTGTGCAGCCAGGCTCCGTGACAGAGAGGGCATGCTTGGATGGCACAGGTGCTGGAGAGGAGGAAGGCAGAACCCAGGCCTCCCTGTGGAGGGAGGTATTCAGGCCCTCGCCTGCCTCTGGACAGCCCTACTTCTCCCTCCCGCCTCTGCACGGAGCCAGCTTTGTGATGCTGCAAGAGCTGTGGTCCTGGGGGATCCTGTGTGGGGAGCAAGAAGTCACCTCTCTGTCTCTCTCTCTGCCCAACTGCATCCGTTCTGCTTGATGGGAGAGAGGTGGGAGGGAGCATGTGGGCTTTGATCAGAGTGCCTTTCACAGTGGAGGAGCGTCCGTGCTCCCGCCAGGGTCTGAGGCTCTCATGCCAGCCACCCACCCGTCCAGTCTCCCTTGGGTTGGTCCCGTTAGCACTCCTGTGTCAGCCGTGTGCTGCTCTGGGACTCTGACCTGCTGAGCTTTCTTGCTTTGTCTGGTCTTGCTCACACTCTTCCCTGGGCCTAGGATTCCCTTGTTTTCTTCACCTGGCAAATCCTTTCCTCTGTAGTAGCTAGTGGTGCTACTCACCGAGCATCTTTCCTCAGTAGTAGCTAGTGGTGCTCTATCTTCATGGCTTTCCCGTGTCCTCTCCTGTGGGATTCCAGAGGGTGGGAACTGTGTCTTGTTCTGTGTTTCCTTCCCCAGGGCCTGGTGGGGCTCGCTGATCGGAGAATGAGCGGTTGTTATGCCTTGTTCCCAAGGGCAGGAGGTGGGCTGTCAAAGCAACCACCTTCCTCATTATGTCCGCCTCCCCCTCTGACAAACAGCCTCCCAGGGGTGTACAGAGCTCTGGAGTCCTGAGCACCACCGCCGTGAGCACACACTAGTGCTGGGTGGGTTGTCCCCACACGGCTGTGGGGCCTTGGGAAGATATTTATTTGTCTCATAACCACAGAAATAGAATCCCGTTTCCTCACTTACATTTATGAGTAAAATGTCTTCTTTGGTTGTTCAAAAAAGCAAGTTTTAGACCATTAACTTTTTTTTATTTTACCTTTTATTGGAGTTTAAATAACGAGGTGAGCGTAGAGCACGGTGCAAGGTGATTATGAAGGCATAAAGGCGTTTAGTGCGCTCACGGGGCAAGCAGCAAGCCTGAGTGCCGGGGGGAAGAAAGATGGGCTACATTGACTCAAAGCGCAGCATTTATTGAACCTTTCCTTTTAATGGAGTAACTTGTAAAATCAAGGGGATCAACGTAAAGAGCCTGCACGTTGGCCTGCAGCTGCTGCCCAGGGCTGTCAGTGGTTCCCCGGGACAGAGCCGGCATCTGGCGGTGGCGGACACCCTGTGTCTTCTAGAGGGGGCAGAATGGAGATGCGCCCTCCATGGGCAGCAGGGTAACGAGTGCTGGTTGGTGTCAGGAATCTGGGGTCCTAATCCCAGTTAACAAACTGCTGGCTGGGTGATTTGGGGCAGATCCCCTGATGTCTCTGTGCGATGGAAATAAGGACATGCCTGTCCCAATGCCTGTCCCACAGGCGTGTCACGAGAGGTCAATAGGAAAATGAATGTAAAATTGCCTTGACAGTGAAAAAAAATTACACAAGCGTCAACTATTATTTATGGGACCTTTTTTTATCACTTTTCTTATCAATACAAACATCTGTTGAGTAAGAAGACAGAAATGATGGAATCCAGGGCACCTAGATGAAAAATAAAGGATCTTGAATGTTTCCTGTTTTGTCTGCCTTCCCCCTTGTTTGGGAAGTCCTGCAGTCGGAAGTCCTTATGATGGTAACACCTGTGCTGACATCCTGAGGCCGGCAGTCAGCCTAAGCTGCCCTCAGCCTCGGCGGCGGGCTGGAGACGCATCCATTGTCTTTACCTCTGTACCTGTAGGCTTTATGCACCACTAGTTCTTGTCTCCTTTGCACCTGCTGATGACAGTCCTGGACAGGATGTCACCACTTCAATGATGAATTCGATCCAAGATGTTGGAGCTCCTAGATCCACATGGGACTGTGCAGAGCAGTTTAAAGATTCTGCCCTATCACGACGTGCCAAGACTACTCAAAGCGGGGGGAAGAGGTCTGGATGATGTCTCTGAAAAGGAGACATCAAAACTCCAGCGTTCATTATGTCTGGGGAGGTATTGTGATCACAGGAGGGAGGGCTGGATTGGGGGGCCATGGGGGGATATCTTGGGCGGCGAGACCCTGGTGTGCAGATACTGAGATGGGGGAGGCGTAGGGGTGGGTTGACACAGAAGGTGAGCGGGTTCTCTACCACATATTTTGTACCAATGTGGAGACACAGCCTTCCATGCCAGACCTCTACACTAAAGCCTGAGAAGTACAAGAAATCAGTGTCTTGGGCATGTGTTAGTGATGGTCAGTTACACGGCAGTTTTCAGCACTAGTTCTTTTATTTAACATATATTTGCTGCGTCCTTCCTCTGCCTGGTCACCTGGCCAACCCGCTGCCCAGTTGAAGAACACATGGGTGACATGGACATATCAGCCAATAGTTTCAATAAAATATGATAAATGCTCTAAACCAGTTATAAGCAGGTGCTTGTGATATAGGCACAAAGGGAGGAGATTACTCATTCAACACTTACTGAGCACCTACTGTGTGCTGGACGCTGGACCTGAGCAGTGGAGAAAACAGACACACATCCCTGCCCTCATGAGATTTACAGTCTAGTAAAGGAATCACATCTATAGAAGGAGGTTGAGATCTATTGAGGAGAAGGCCAAAGTGAGGAAGGGGGACAGGAGTCAGGTGACTCTTAGGTGGGGTGGCTGGGATGGCCTCTCTGAAGAGTGGTCTGTGAGTAAAGACCTCAAGGCAATGAGGGAGTGAGGCTGGGGGATATTTGGGGGAGAAGTATTCCAGGCAGAGGGAGGAGCAAGTGCAAAGGTCCTGAGGTAGTTGTGTGCCTATGGGTTTGAGACACACCAGGGAGATCAGTATGACTAGATTGAGTGGGCAAGGGGAAAAGTAGGAGGAGCTGAGGTTGGAGAGGTGGTGAGGGACCAGGTCCCATGGGGCATTTTGAGGAGGAGCAAGGGGTTTAGGGTTCACACCGAGTGCTTTTGTAACCACTGATGGCTTTGAGCAGAAGAATGATGTCATGTAACTTAACCTTTTTAAAGGCACACTCTGATTATGGATAAAAATAAGTTAAAAGGGACCTGTTAGCTGGGCATTGCGAAAATCCCAGCAGGATGTGGGCATGGCTTGAGTGGTACAGTGGTGAGAGGTGGATGGATTCCTGGTGTTTTGTGGCGAGGTTAGAGTCAACAGGATTGGATGATAGATTTAAGATGGAGTTTGAAAGATGGAGAGGAGTAAAGGATGTGTCTAAGTATTTTAGCACAAGAGACTGGGAGAATGGAATGACCATTTATTGAGATGGGAGAACCCATGGGAGAAGCCGAATTGAGGGTGCTAGGTATCGGGGTTTGGACAAATGGCACTGAGTATATGCCAAATTATGGCATGGCGAGTAGGCAGCTGGATGCACAAAGCTAAGCAAACACGTCTGCACTCACGAGCATGTAGATAGGAGGTAAAGCCGTGGGACTGGATGGGATCACCCAAGTACTGAGTGTAGACAGAGAAGAGGAGAGATCCAGGGACCGAGCTGTAGGCATCCCAGGACTGAGAGCTCAGGAGGAGGAGGGGAAGCAGCAAAGGAGTAGCGGGGACCAGAGAAATGGAAGGGAAGTGAGGTGATTGTGGACCCCCAGGAGCCCAGAGAGGAGAGTGAGCGAAGGAGACATGAGTGACCGGCATTGCGGATGCTGCTGAGGGGACAGGTCATGAGGACCGAGAACTGCCTGTCGGGCGTAGCCACGTGGAGGTCGCTGGGGACCCGGATGAAGGTTACTGTGTTGCAGCGGTGGGAGTGGTGAAAGCCTTGCTGGGAGAGTGCTCAGCGGAGAAAGTGGGAGGAGGGAAAGTATAGGCAGCAAGTAGGGATGCTCTAACAAGGTGTTGAACGGCAAAGGGGCTGATGCTGGAGAGGAAGTGGAGTCGAGAGAAACTTTTAAATGGGAGAAACAGTAGCATGTTTCTACGCGGGTGGAAATGATCTACGCCCAGTAGGACAAGGAAAAATGATGATCCGGGAGTAAAGAGCAAAGAGGAGTTGGAGTTGCATCTTTTTAGGTACATGGGTGTACAGATTCTAACGGGCAGGTGGAGATGTTGCCATAGCCAGGGGCAAGGAACATGCATGCACAAGAGAGAAGGCCCAGCCATGGATAAAGGGGGTGTTTGGCTTTGGAGGCAGGGCTTATGGCAGGTCTTTTCTGAGTGTGTCTGATTCCTCAGGGAGACACAAAGCGAGGCCATCCAGTGAGAGGGATGACTAGAGGAGCTACTGGGGGTTTGAGAAGAAAGGAGGAGGTAAAAACCATGGTCTAGGAAAGTAGGAGAGAGTGAACACAGCAAATGTGGTCGAAATTGGCGCACAGTGTTAAGAGCCCATTTAAAGTTAGGGTCCAGAATCGAACGTGAGACCTGTTAACATGGTTATGCATTTTGTTCCAGCCACACTAACTGAGCAGGTGCAGGTGTGAGTAGGTAGGTGGTCAGACGTGACCAGAGGTGTGGTGTTTGGCCCAACTGACTAAGGTAAAGGGGAAGAGGGACATGGGAGTTGAGGGTATATGTTCAAGGGAATGGTCATGGCTGAATAGTGAGATATCAGCTGGGCAGACACTGAGACAGGAGCCAAGGTCTTTGAGGAGGAAGGGGCAGTAATTGGAGCACAAATAGATAAGGAACAAGGAGAGGTGGCAGGTGGGAGAGTCTGGTGCATGAAGTCCACTGGTGCATTAGATGGAGAAGGGAGGGAGAGTGGCAGGAGGAAGCAGGAATGGCAAGCAAGGACGGTATCTGCCTCACCTCTAGGTCCAGTGGCGCAGGAGGTTATACATTTTTCCCTGAGTGAAGGGGTAAAAGGGGGAGCTGTTGGGAGCTGGATCCTGGCAGAGGAGTCTGAGATCCCCCGGTGGACATATGGAATGGCCAGCTTCCCGGGGCAGCCTGGATTCGCTGGAGCATCCTGCGAAGATTCCGGACTTTGGACCCAGTCAGGTTCGGGTTAAAACCCAGATCTACCAGTTATTATGGATAAATCTGGATGAGTTACTTAGTATCTCTGGCCTTCTGGTTTCTCATCTGAGAAAGGTAAATAATTTCTCCTGCCTAGAATTGTTACAGATGTTAAAGAATAATGGACACTCATTTGGTGACCAGTAACTATTTTTTGTTAGCTTTTACTTCCTTCTTGGGCCCGAGTTTCTTTATCCGTAAATGTATGTTAATTACAGATTTGGGTTGTCATATGAATTAAATGAGATAATATGCTACAAATTTCCTAGTGCACAAGAGAAGCTCAGTAATTTTTGAAGTTAGCCTTAAGGCTCTTGGGTGGCTCAGTTGGTTAAGCATCTGACTCTTGCTTTTGGCTTGGGTCACAGTCTCAGGGTCCTGAAATCAAGCCCTGCATTGGGCCCTGCGCTGGGCATGGAGCCTGCTTAGGATTCTCTCTCTCTGTCTCCCTCTGCCCTTTCCCCCGTGCTCTCTCTCTCTTAAAAAAAAGTTGAAGTTAGCCTGAACCTTTTTGAAATAAATCACTGTCTGTAAAATGGGGATAACACACGTTCCCGTGGCAAGTTCTCCAAAGAAATATTGTTTACCTTAGTATATTCTCACTTAACTTCCCTTTTTTAACCAGCAGGTAGGAGGGAGGAAAAAAAACCCCACAAGGCAATTTTGAAATCTACTTTGATAGTTGTGCTCAATCTAATTGCAATGAAATTGGAGTTGATTTAATTATCAGCATTTAGAAAACTAAATTTTGCTCCGTACATGTGTGTTACATGGAGATCCAAAAGAACTCCGAATTCCAGTAAGTGATTAGTTCATTATGTAGACTAATTGCTTTTACAGTTATAAATAAATTCAAAATATCGCAGATCTAAAGTACACACCTGTGCACTAATTGCTTTTCTGAGAGCTGTTTCCATGGCTGCGGAGCAGACATTCTGCCACCCACAGATAGGATAGTACAGGTGGATCCCAGAGACGCACCTCAGAGAGGGCACATTAATGCGGCTCTGGCAACAATGAGCTTCAGCACCACCCTGAAGATTCTGCACTAATTCAGAATTCCAGACCCTTAATTAGGTCTGAAAAGGGTTTAAGGAAAAAAAACAAAACAAAACAAAAAAACCAACTGGTGAGGACACTGGGCCTCAGAGACTTTAAGTAGCATCCTCAACGCCCACAGTAGATAAAGCAACAATATGGAGCTGGTGCCCTGGTTCATTTGATTCCAAATCTTTAGCTCTCTGTACAATGGCAGTTGGTGGAAACAATGCTTCCCTGGGAACATTTTTAAAAGAAACTAATGACCAAAACTGAATGCTTTAGTTAAATATGTGCATTTTAAAAAGCTTGCTTCTGCCTGAATTTGCATAATGGTCCTTTCCCACAGGCCGAAGTTACCTTTTGCTCTGTTTAATAGACTCGGTGTTGCATTATTAACAACCATATGCAAAATGATGACCTCAGGAGGCTCCTTTCCCCCCAAATACCTTCTTCCCTGATTACTCACCTGTGACCTCTGTGGCCAAGTCAGCTTCCTAATGGGGCTGTAGCGTTTCCTTGGTCCAGGTGTCTAAATGGAGGCTTGTTGCCAGATGAATCCCCAGGGCTGGGAGAAGAAAGCCTGAATGAAGTGGAAATGACCTTCCTTTCTGAGCCTTGTGCACACACAAGCCCTTTCATCAGAGTTTAGCACAAGGAAGGCCATTTCTTTTCTTTTTTCTTTTGAAACAATTTCAGACTTACCAAAAAAGTTGCAACAATAGTCCCCTTCTCTTAGAGACCCTATTCAAGTTTCTGCAATTGTCTGAGTGATGTCCTTCAATGACAAAAGAACCCAATCCAGCACCATGCATGGCAGCCTCTTGTCATGTCTCTTCAGAACCTTTCTGGGACAGTTCTTCACTCTTTCCTTGACTTTCATGACCTTGATGTTTTTTTTTTCAGATTACAAGCCAGTTATTTCATGGAATGTTTGTTAATTTGGGATTGTCTGATACTTCCCCATGCTTAGACACCAGTTGTGTATCTCTGGCCAGGTATCACATATGCGATGTTGTGCACCCCTCACTCCATCCTATCAGGTGCCATGTGAGGGTGATTTCTACCATAATCTCTCTCATCACCATTCCACTTAGCTACTACTGTGTAACAAACCCCTCCAGTGCTTCACAGCATAAAACAACCACTTAATAAACTTTCTGTATATCAGGAATTCAGAAAAGACTCACCAGCGGGTCAGATCTGGAGTCTTTTATATGGTGGCAGTGAGGTGGTGGCTGGAGGTTTTTATCTCTCTTCATCTGTAGTCTTCGGTCCTTTCCACACAGGCCAGTATGGGCTTTCCCAGAGCGTGCCATTCCAAGGTTGTTGGACTCCTGACGTGGTGGCTGACTTCCCCAGAGAGCATTTTCTAAGAAAACAAGGTGGAAATGTGTGACCTTTTTATGACCTTGCCTCAGGTGTCATTTCCATCATACTCTGTTGGTCAAGGTAGTCACACAGAACCCATCCATGTTCAAAGGTGGGGAGGGATAGACCTCATCACCGATTGAGAAGGATGTCAAGGTCATATAAGAAGAGCATGTGGGACAGGACATATTGTTGGAAGCATCTTTGGAAAACATAATCTGTCACAATTTTCTGATTAGGACATGGTCTGCCAGGTTCCTTTTCTGTAAGGTTACTGTTTGTTGTTGCAATTTATAAGCATTCTGTGGGAGAGATACTATGAGACTATATGGAATACCATTTCCCCAATCCGCTTTCACCATAAGCTTTGGCATTGCATTGATGTTTCTTGATTGAATTACTTATTATTATGTAGGCTGGTGAAGGGTGATTTTCTAATTTTATCATTCCATTCTTTCTACATTTATTATTATTTGGCAAACTTCTGTAAGAAACACACTTCTCTTATCCTTATTAGTTAATTCATTAAATAATATCATTGTAGATACTGATATATACTTGTTATATACTTATTATATAGGCTCAGAAGTTTCAGTGCTAGTCAAAGGATTATAATATGTCACTATGACAATTTGCTTTGATGTTGATATTGTACCAAAGCTGGTCAGTGGAAGCCACTTCAAACTGGTTTTTGTGACTTAATTGTAATAGCTTGATTGAAGTATAATTGAATATTACAAAATATTGTAATTCGCAAAATGTGAATATCCATGTACACATCTTTGCATAGATATATGCTTGTATTACCTCTTGGGCAAATACCTATGGGTGAAATGGCAGGATCATATGGCTGGTAGGAGTTCAACAACTTCAGAAATGGCCAAACTGCTTTCATAGTTTCAGTTCTGAGTTCCCGTTCCTCCACAGCATCCTCAGCACTTGGGAAAGTTAGTCTTCCTAATTTTAGCCGTTCTGGTATTTGCATAGTAGCATCTCATTGTGGTTTTGAACCTACATTTCCCCGATGACCATGATGCTGAGCATCTTTTCATGTGTGCTCAGTTACCATCTATATATTTTCTTCCATGAGGTGTTTCTTGTTGACATTTTTAGCATTTTTTAAAATTAGGTTTTTCATTTTCTCGAGTTTTGAGAATTCTTTATCCGTTGGGGTTACATGTCTTTTGTCTAATATATGAGTTACGGATATTTTCTCCAAGACTGTGGCTTGCTTTTTCATTCTTTTAAGAGTATTTTTCAAACAGCAGAAATTTTAATTTTATTTTTTCTTTTTTAGATTTTGCTTTTGGTGTTACAGCTAAGAAAACAGACTAATTTGAAATTTGAAGTTTTATAGTTTTCAGTTGTACGTCGAGTTAATGTTTGCATATGGTGAGAGGTATGGATTTAAGTACATTTCTTTTCATACACATATCTATTATTCCAGCACCACTTGTGAAAAAGATTATCCCTTCTTCACTGACTTACCTTTACATCTTTATAAAAAGTCAGTTGCCCACATATGTGTGGGTCCGTTGGGTTTTTTCTAGACTATTCTGTTCCATTGATCTACTTGTCTAACTTGTCAATACCATGTTGTCTTCATTACTGTAGCTCTGTCATAAGTCTTGAATTCAGGAAATTTTAGTTGCCCTACTCTGTTCTTGTTTTGTAAATTTGTTTAGTTGTTCTAGGTCCTCTGAATTTCCATAGAAATTTTAGAAAAGGGTGCCTGGGTGGCTCAGTTGGTTGAGCGACTGCCTTCAGCTCAGGTCATGATCCTGGAGTCCTGGGATCGAGTCCCGCATCGGGCTCCCTGCTCAGCAGGGAGTCTGCTTCTCCCTCTGACCCTCTTCCCTCTTGTGCTCTCTATCTCTCATTCTCTCTCTCTCAAATAAATAAAATCCTTAAAAAAAAGAAATTTTAGATAAGTTCTTCAATTTCTAAAAAAAATGACTATTTTTAAAAAACAATTGGCATTGTGTTGAATATATAGATCAGTTCGGGAAAGACTGACATCTTGATGTTGAGTCATTCATTGAATGGTAAATCTCTCTGTGTTTGTCTTCCTTGATTTCTCCTGGCAATGATTTATAGTTTTCAATTTGCAGATATTTCACATTTATTGTCAGATTTATTCCTAAGCATTTCATATTTTTATACTACTGTAAATGTTATTTTTTTAAATTTAAAATGTGATTGTTATCAATAGATAGGTATACAATTGATTTTTTTGTGTGGCTCTTGTGTCTTGTATTCTTGCTAAACTCACTTATTAATACCAGTAGGTATTTTAGGGGGAGTATTTCATCAGTTTTCTACATTAGGCAATTGTGTCTGTGAAGGAAGATTGTTTGCAACTTCCTTTGTAATCTGAGATGCGTTTTGTTTCTTTTACTTGCCTTATTTTTCTAGCTAGTATCTCCAATAAAATGTTGAATGCAAGCAGTGAGAATAGAAATCCTTTTGTTAATCATATACTGGATGAGTACAGGATTCTGGATTGGCAGTTTTTTCTTTCAGGACTTCAAAGATTTTTTTTCTGTCTTCTTGCCTCATTTTTGATGGGAAACGTTTGCCTGCTTTTTTTGTGCGTGTGAAGAGAAATTTGCTATCACACTTATCTCTGTTCCTTTGTATGTTACATGTCTTTTATCTCTGGCTGCATTTAAGACTTTTCTATTAGTTACTGGTTTTGAGCAAATTGATTATGATGTGTCTTCATGTAGTTTTCTTCATTTTTCTTGTGCTTGGGGTTCATGGGGCTCCATGGATGTGTGGGTTTATAGTTATCAGCAAATTTGAACTATTTCTTCAAATATTTTTTATTTCTCTCCCCCCCATCCTGCCCCGCCATGGTCTTCTTCTTCAGGACCTTAAATAACACATATATTAGGCTGCTTGAATCTGTCCCACTGATGCTCTGTTCATTTTCTGAAGATTCTTTTTTTGCCTTTGTGCTTTGTTTTGCATGGTTTCCATTGCTGTGTCTTCAAGTTTCCTAACCTTTCCTTTTGCCTCTGATTAGATCCAGTGTATTTTCATCCCATGCTTTTGTGGTTTCACCTCTAAATGTTCAATTTGGGACATTTTGTTTCCCATCTTTCACAAACATATGGAATTACCTGCTCGAACATATGGAATACCATCATAATAAGGGCTTAATGTCCTTCTCTGTTAATTCTAATATCTGTGTCAATTTTTGGTTAGTTTCAATTGAGTATTTCCTCATCCTGGGTCATAGTTCCCTATTTCTTTGCACACCTGGTAACTTTGTTTGGATGCCAAGCATTATGAATTTTACCTTGTTTGATGTTGGGTATTTTGTATTCCTAGAAAAATTCTCGAGCTTTTCTTTCTGGGATGCAGTTAGGTTGCTTGAAATAATTTGATCCTTTCCAGTTCTGCTTTTTTAAGGTCTGTCAGGTGGGAATTAGAACAATGTTCAGTTCAGAGCTGATTATTCTCCACTACCGCGGCAAGACTTCTGAGTATCAACCCAACGTCTGGTGAATAATGAGATTTTTGTCTGGTCAGGGAAGGGTGCTGGTGCATGCAGGCAGGCATCATTCCCAGTTGTATGTGTGTGAATTGGATGTTGCTACCTTTAATCCTCTCTGTCTGGCCCCAGACTGTTTCCTCATATTCATGTGGTTAATCGAGGGGACGCTCTGTGGATCTCCAGAATGCCCTTCTGTGTTTTGAGGAGGGAGTATACATTCAGTCCCTTGTAGCACAAGTAGTTTCTGGGTCTTTCTGACCCATCCCCATCATTCTTTGAGCCCTTCCTTATATTCTGGCCCATCAAGATAGTTCAACCTGGACTCGTACGTTCCTCGTCCCTGCCCTGGAATCAGCCATTTCTCCAAGGAGTCATGTTAGTAGAGAATGGTATTCAGACAAGATTTGGGCATGAAGTATGTTCATGGTTCCTGGGATGTCACAGCTGCCACATCCCCTCAGTGGGAGAAAACTTAGAGATTGTGTATATTTATGCATTTATGTTTGTTTTCACTGGCATGCCTTTTTTTTTTTTTTTTTTTAGTTTTTATTTACTTGTCAGAGAGACAGAGAGAGTGAGCACAAGCAGGGGGAGCGGCAGGCAGAGGCAGAGGGAGAAGCAGGCTCCCTGTTCAACAAGGAGCCTGATATGGGACTTGATTCCAGCCGAAGGCAGATGCTTAAGCGACTGAGCCACCCAGATACCCCATTTGCATGTCTTTATATGTTGGAAACCTCAAGTTCACAATATCTCCATCTCCTTCTGGCACCACCAGGCTCATCCAGAGTCCCTCTTTTCCATTTCTACATTCCCTTCTGGATGCCATGTGTATTTTAGAGCACCCTCTCAGACAAAATGGAAGGTGTCTGGTTACGCTCAGTGGTCTTTGGAGCTTTTGGTGATGGCTGGTGTGTAGGAAAGGGGGGACCAGAGAACAGACCCAGGTTTGAGTTGAGATTGTGGCTGTGTGAGCCAGGAAAGCCAGTGATTTGGCTGAACTTCTTTTCATCTGTAAAACAGAGACAGTAACACTTCCAACCATATCAGGGATTCCTCTCTGAGAGCGAAGGGCTGCTACGGAGATTAAAAGGGCTGATGTCACTGCCGTGGGGGACTGACCTTGAGTGAGGGCTGGCGCTCATGGAGTCACCAGCTTATCAGGGCCAAGGGAGAAGAGAGGGTGGGGTGCCATGGCTCAGAACAATGCCAGGAAGAGGGAGAAACCCAAGAGAGGCTCTACCCCTTCATTTACTTATCCTGTGGACATCCCCTGCCTATATGCCCTGCTCCAGGCTTTGTGCTGGTCCTGAGGACATCCAACACTCTTTGTCAGGTAGCTTTCCTTTCTAGGGGTTAGGTGTGTGCATCGGGGGATGGCGATGGCTAGGTTGGGTGGGGAGGTATGGGGAACTTTGCTTATACAGGCTGAAAGGAATCCTCCCTCCGTGGGATAGTGTAACCAGAGGCTGACATTTGGAGTGACACCAGGTGGAGAAAACAGAGTTCAAGAGGGCAGGGTTCTTGCGTCTACCTCGCCAGGACTGGCCATGTGACCTGCCCAGACAGTCCCATGCTTCTGTGAGCCTCAGGTTACTTAGCTATAAAATGCTGGCTGTGGCGGTGGGGGGTGGGGGGGAGACTCAGCTTGGGAGGAGGGATGCTAGACCAGCTGAACCACAAGAGTGCTCAGAACATTAATGTCCCATGTCTGGCAAAGTGCCCGGCATACTCTGATGAATGAGTGAATGAGTGAGTGAATGAACGAATGAATGAATGAACTTTAAAATCCAAGGCCCCATTCCTGGCCCACCACCTGACTGGTAATGGCAGCCCCGGTGCCTTCCTTGGGCGATTCCCCAAGGAATCGCACAAGATCCCTGCCGTTCCTGCCTCTCTCCTCTTCAGTTCCATACCACGGGGAGCGTTCTCGTCCAATGGTGAGGGCTGCCCTTTTCCATCCCTGACCACAAATTTCCCTGCTGACTTTCACTGAGACACACCACGTCAGGGCCTCATCTGAGCCCTTCCACCTCACCCCAACAGCCTTGGGAGATGGTGCTAGACTCACTGCCACTTGGAGCACAGAGAAGGGGAGGCACACAGGGGCTAACCAGCTCACCCGGGGCCTGCAGGCCGCCTAGCTGGCGAGGATCAGCTTGAGGGCAGGTGTGTAAGTGTCCCTGGCGTCCGGGCCTCCCAGGACTGCCCTGCCCAGAGAGCAGGCAATGGGCAGGGGTGAGTAGGAGCAGGGGCGGGTCTTATGTGGGCTGCTATCAGCATTCAAGCCCTTGGAGGGAAGCTTGGCGGGGAGCTGGGGGGTGGGCAGAAACTCAGCAGGATCTTGAACCCTTTAGAAATGTAAAGTGCTGTAAATACTAACAACAGACCCATTTTCATAATCTCCCATTTTCCATTGTATTGCAAATTCTTATACATTTTCTTGCTCTGGGAAAGATGAAGGCAGACTGTTTAATAACCATACTATTAGCAAGTTATCAAGTATTTGATTGCATTTTCCAGAAAGCACCTCAGTGGCTGGGGGATCATTTCACATCTGCCTTTTCCACTCACACTCAGCATTTCCAGCCTCGCAGCCGGGACTCCTCAGAGTGAAATTGTCTGTGTATCGCGGTTAAGGGAAATTATTTTTTAAAGGGAGGAAAAGAATATCCAATTTACAGATGTCTTGTGTAATGCACGAAGCAAGAATGACTCTTCCTGGCCCCGAGTGTGGACAGATTTAGCAGGCGTCGTCAACGGAATGCTGGAATGGGTGTCAGATGGGATGCAAGTTCATAAAAGTTCTTAGCAAAACTCACACAGTTAAATTTCCGTTGCCTAGGATTCGGGGCACTGTAGCCCCCTGCCTCCTTCCTGCTACCGCAGGGGTTCTCAACTCTGTCTGGAACAGTCTGCGGTGAGAGGACAGGTGGCAGCCTCTGTCTTGGTGCTGTCTGGTGCGGGCTCCCCTGTCCCATCCGGTTTTCCTGGTGTAGGGGAGGGAATAGTGTCCCACAAAAACAGGTGTCCACCAGAAACCTCAGAGTGTGCCCGTTCTTGGAACTAGGGTCTTTGCAGATGTGATTAGTGAAGGAGCTTGAGATAAGGAGATCCTCCTGGATTAGGGTGGCCCTAAATCCCATGTCTGTGTCCTTACGAAGAGGGGACACAGAGATACGTGCCGGGAGAAGGCCATGCGACAACGGGGGCCGGCCCTGGGGTGATGCTCCTGTGAGCCCAAGAGTGGCAGGGACCCTGGGCACACCAGGGGCAGGCGGTTCTTCCCCACAGCTCCAGAAGGAGCGGCCCTGCCCACACCTGCCTCTCGGGCTTCTGGCCTCAGGCTGTGAGGGAAAAAGTATCTGTTGTTTAAGCCAACCCGTCTGTGGCATACAACAGCCTCGGTTCCAAAGCACGAGTCCGAAGTCCTCTTCTGAGACCCCCTTCCTAGTGCTTTTGGGTCCCGGCTGCCACCACACGGGCCGAATCCCAGGTTACCACGGATACTTCACACTGAGGTGGGATCAGTCCGGGGCGCCTGCGGCCTCCTGACCCTGCCGCTGCTCGGGCCGGGGCCTTCTGAGCCTTGGGCCTGTCCTCGGGGCCCCAGGGCCTGTCGCAAGTCATGCTCGGTACATCTTTCGAGACCGACCCCGCACGGGCTCCATGAGCCGCCGTAGCAGGCTCTGGGAAGTTTTGTGGTTTCCCTGCTCACGGGACAAACACCTGCACTTTCAGTTTGGTAAGCTTGTCTTTCTTCCGTCCCATTAACTGGCAAACTCGTCTGTCCTGGGCCTATGGGCAGGGAAGAAGGAGACGTGTTTGCCCCTGGCCTCAGGGCCCCGAGTCAGATGGAGCATGACAACCGGATACACTGGGGAGGAGTGGCTGGGGAGGGGAAGGCACTGAGTGGGGCCCGGACAGGTGACCTTGGAGGGCCCTCCACGCAGTGGGTCCTCAGGCTGGGGGTGAGTCCCACTGGGGCTCTGTCCCTAGATGGACTTCACTTCTCTGTCTGCTGCTGGGCTGGCCAGGGCAGGTCTCCTAAATTCAGGCACAAGGATAGAAGCTTCCAGCCCTCTCCTGTGTATGCCCCAAATCTGGACAGGCTGTTGAGGGGCCAAGCCCCCTAAAACACTTCCCAAGCCCTTACTTGTGTAAGGCTCCATGCCTGGTGGGTTGGTGGCCTCCTCAAAGTGTCCCATCTGCATTCCCAGAGCCTGCTGGACACATCACGGCAGATGTGGCTGTGGGGAGATGGCCCTGGACTGCTGGGGGCCTGGTGTCATCACAAGGCAGGAGGGTCCAGGAGAGGAGATGGGAGGATAGAAGCAGAGGTTTGGGAGTGCAGGAGGTGACCACGAGCCAAGGGACGTGGGTGGCCTGTAGAAGCTGGCAAAGGCAAGAGATGGACTCTCCCTAGAACCTCCAGAAGGAACACGGTACAGTAGCCATTTTGGGCTTCCAAATCCCCAAACTGTAAGGTGCTCCATGTGTGCTGATGCTCCGTTTGTGGTGCTCGGTCATGGCAGCACCAGGAAGGGTGTGCAGGCCCCCGTGCCGGGCACCAGGGAGGAAGCAGGACCGTGGCCCCCGTGCCGGGCACCAGGGAGGAAGCAGGAGCACGCCCCCCACCCCCAGGTCCGATTTGCTGGTAAGCTGCCGACGAACTCTGCAGCAGGACCGCAGACCCGTGTCTTCGTCCATCGTGACAGGCCCCTGGCATATCCCTGGGCTCCTTTGCCTACTCCCCCCGCTTCCCCTCTGCTCTCCGCACTCTCCCCAAAGACAGCAAGGCCGCTGAAAACCCATCGGAGCCTGGGGACCAAGTCTGGGCCTGCTTCTCCGGCACCAGGGGCCACCCTCTCCCCCCCCCCA
Organism: Callorhinus ursinus; assembly: GCF_003265705.2. Classification (NCBI taxonomy): domain Eukaryota; kingdom Metazoa; phylum Chordata; class Mammalia; order Carnivora; family Otariidae; genus Callorhinus; species Callorhinus ursinus. Next base: position 2,366,564 of record NW_027397110.1, on the reverse strand, counting down.
CCCCCACATGCTGTCCCCATAGGCTCCCAGGCACCAGGTGCTCTCCCTCTGCCTGGAACACACTGGTCCCCGGTCTGTGGTGGGGTACCTGGTTCACCCCGGTCTCATCTTGGACATCCTCCTCTCGGGGAAAACCTCCTTGTCCATAGGTGGCACCCAGAAGGGAGAGCCCTAGTGGGACCACCGAGTTCCCGAAGACCCACTGTGGAGGGACTCTGTGGCCACTGTTCACAGCCACGTGGGATGCTATGTCTGAGTGCCCCGGTGCCCCTGTCTTTCCTGGCAGCTGGCCAGGCCACGAGGTCAGGACCCTGTTCATTTGCTTGAGCCGGAGCCCGTGCCCCACGCCATGCTGGGCACAGGGGGTCTCCGCCGGGAGACATGCTGCTTGTGTGAGTGGCACCTGCCACCAAGGGGCCATTGCAGTGCCTGTACCTCTGCCCCAACTCCCAGCCTGGACGCCGCCTCCCGGCTCCTCTGCGCACACTCCAGGCCCTGAAACGGAAGGACCACCTCCCCCTGACCCCTCCTCTGTCTGGGACAGCGGAGGGCGGGTGGGGGACTGGGGCCTTGCTCTGGAAGCACACTGTGCCTGACCCCTGGATACGTTTGGAGTCCTCAGCGTGGAGTGTTTCTCTTAAAGAGAATAGATCCTCTGCTCATGGGAGCAAGGAAGATGTGCTTTGCATTAACCATATTTCTTATTTCCTCTATTTTATGATGGACTGACCTCTTGGGGGACCTTGCTGTCTGGGAAGAGACGGCCCCTCCCTCGCTAGCTAATTCCTAGAGGGGGGTAAGCAACTTGCTTATAACATGTCCTTCATTCACGAACCCCGCCATGTCCTCACCTGACCCCCCTGCACAGGGCCAGGGACCGGACCACTCGGGGCCCCCCCTCGGCCCCGAGGCCTGCTGGGATTGTTCCAGCTCACCAGTCCTCGGCCGGCCTACCGTGCCTCACCTGTGCCCGCCCCTGGAGGCCCCCGTCGGGGGGGGCCACCCCTTCCCCTTCCTCCTGTCTCCCATGGATGTGGCGCTTCTCCCCGTGGCCCTGTAGCCACACCTGTCATTTCTAGGGGGACTGTGAGAGATGCTGTGCTTCCCATGTCGTCACCTTTACAAACTGGGACCAGGCACAAATCCTATCAAAATACCACATGGTCTGCAGGCAAAACGAAACCATAATGGGGGATAGGGCTGTTTTCTGGAAAGATGGTCTGGAGTGTCGGGGAGCCTGGCAGGGCTCACACAGAGTCCTGCACTGAGGAGTCTGTGCCCTGGGCGAGCACTGCCTCGGGGAGAGGAGCCTCACCCGTCCCTCTGCAGGGCTGTGCCACTGGGGTCCTCCTGCCCTGGGCTGGGCCCTTCGGTCTCCAGGGCCGCCCGCACCACACCCCCGTCCCCCTCGCCGTGCTGACTTCACTGTGTCTCCGTCAAGGCAAGCATCTGTGCTGGAGCCCGAGTCCTTGTTTTCTGGAAAGGAGCCCACGCCCGGGAGCTGACAACCGGCTTCATTTTGCGGGTTAGTCTCCCTGCCTCGCTTATGAAATCAATGTATCTCCTTATGATAATAAGTAATCAAAATTCAATGAATAAAAGAGTGAACTCTCCTAATAAAATGCAGTGTCTGCACTAGCAGAGCCATCAGCCGGGCACACTGGTATTTGCTCTGAATTCCCCGGGGACGGGCCGGGAGAGCCAGCCGAGCTGGTGTTCCCGCCTGGCCCGGAGGTAGTCCATTCTGACGGCTTGCCGGCTGCGTTCATTTTGATGCCTCCAGCTTTCACAGGGCAACCCCATAAAGAAGTCTCTTAAAATGCATCTTTGAAATTCTGGCGCTGTCGCCTCCAATAAAAGCCATAGAAGGGAAATTTCAATAAGATAACTCAAGAACATTTAATTTTCTGCTCCTTTGGATTTGCTATCTTATTACAGCCATTCAGTTAGCTAATAAATGTCCAATCCTGTCCAATCTTCACAGTGAGCGGAGAGGCTGGGATTTAAATAATTGGATAGAATGTCTAGGGGGCAGCTTGTAGCCCAGGCTGCCAACACAATTGGTGGGTGCAGCGTCTAACCCTACTCTGGACGCCGCTGCCTCTGACCCTGGCCTGTCCACCAGCCCTGTGCCGGCCGCTCTGTCTGCCTGGAATGAGGCGTGAGGAGCAGATAGGACGGGGGCCCTGAGTTCGTGCTCCGATGGAAGGAGGGCCTGGGCTGGGAGCTGAGGTGGTTTGGTGAGACCAGCCAAGCCGGAAAGGCTTTGCTTTCCGGTTTTCACACAAAATCCATACTCCGCCGGGCTTGGCAGTGATGGGTGCAGGCCGAGCTGCGGCTGCTCACCTGGCACCTGCTCAGCTCGAGACAGCGGTTGTTGTGAGCAGAGCCTGTCCCTTTCCTGGGGCCTGAGTCCGAGACACCTGCCCCCATTCAGCTGGGCCGTCGGGGTTACGGTGGCGCCTTGTGTCCGCTTGCTTGCAACCACCCTGCCATTCTGGAGGGTCTCTGAGGAGGCCACGGAGGCCAGGTGTCAGCGGCAGCCAATCAGAGGCTCCCCAGGTGGGGTGGGCCCTCTGTGGTCGTATGGTGCACGGTGCACGGAGCCTCGCTCGGTGCTGGGGGCGCGTGTTTGCAGGCCTGTGCTCACCCATCCTTCGTGCCACTGCAAGGGGGCAGGTGCACTGTGCACGGGGCGCACACCGTGTTCTGGGCCTCCCACGAGGCGTTTGTACTACGAGCTCCTAGTAGTGGCTTCTACTCCAGATCTTGCACCAGGTGCCTTCCGAGGCTGCCACCAGCCCGGGAGGAAGGTCCCTCGGAGGCACTTGGAGCATGCCTGTGGTTTAAGCTGCGCTTGGAGAGGGCTGGATTGGGCCTGGGCGTGTGGCCGACGTTGCTGATACCAGCAGAGTGATGGGAACGCAGAGGCAGGAAGGGAAGGGCTTGGCCTTTGCAGTTTCATGGCCTGTTGGCGTGGGACTCAGCCGCTTGCTCCACGGGACGGATGATTGCACAGGCCCGAGGACCTGGGGCTCGGCGGGTCCCTCTCTGAGCCCAAGTGGCCAAGACTTTGCCCTGGCTGTGTGGTCCGGAGGACTCAGCCCAGCACGGACGGGAGAGAACACGGTCGAGGCAGGACATGGATCTGAGCCCATGCCCTCTCTGTCCAAGTCCTGGGCAGGCTGCATGGGCTTGCCCTGACTCAGGAGCCGGGATTCGGGAGTAAGACTCACGCGAGCCTGGGGCTGTGGCTCGTCGGGGTGCAGATCTGGGAGCACTGACGTTTTCATGTGTCAGATAGGACTGTGAGTGTTTCCTGCGCTACGTCGGGGGTGCTGCCCGGCCCATGGATATGACTCACGGGCGGATGTGAGAGGCCGATGCCCTGGATCTGGGACCTCAGGGTGAGTGAAGCCCGGGCTGGGGCTCCAAGCCTGACGTCCCTGGGTCTGAGGTGTCACGGGGGTGATGCAGGACAGCATCCCGCGTGTGCCGAGCGGGGCTGTGTGTGAACCGCTGCCGGGGCCGGGCCGAGGGCTCTGCGGGGAATTGCTCGGCCTCGCGGTAACGCACTCGGGAAACTGGCCAGTGGGACTGAACTAGGTTTGTGCTGGGTGCCTGGTTCCAGATCCCCACGAACAGTCTTCACGATGTGCTTGCTGCGGCCAGACAGTGCCACAAACAGGGAAGGGGCAGGCCAGGCCTGACGCATGGGCTCCTGCTGACCTCGGTGGGCCTTCCCCAAGCTCTCCCGGCATCCTGAGTCCGAGGGGGCATTCAAAGGCTGGGGCCAGCATCTGGAGGCCCTCTCGGTCAGGTGGGCTCTTGGTGGCCACAGGATCCCCGAGACCCCTCCATCTCATGCCACTCTTAGGACATTTCACGGTCCAGGGGCTGGCACCGCCCTTGCGTGGGCAGAGACAGAGACACCTGGCAGGGTCTAAGGCTGTGACTATGATTCTGCAGATCCCGAGTCTGGTCACCACTGCCCAGGTGTTCGAAGGCCCCTCGTGTGCGTGTACAGGGCTCTCGTGGGCGTGGGCGGTCTTCGTGTGCAGACTTAGGATGCCCATCGACACGCGTGCCCCACTGAGTGCGCACAGGCTTGTGGGTCAGGTTTCTGCTGTCGTTTCATAAATGAACTCCGGTATCGGTTTAAAGCAACACCCATTTGGCAGCCCCCGTTCTATAGGTTAGAGGTCTGGCGTAGCTGGACTGCGTTTTCTGCTCAGCGTCTCACGGGGCTGAAATCAAGGGGTTGCCGGCCCAGGCTGTCGTCTGGAGGCTTGAGGGGAAGGGCTTGCTTCTGAGCTGGTTCAGCTGCTCCCTGCAGCTGCAGGTGGGAAGCCCAGCCCCCTTGCCCCAGAGGCTCGTGCTGTTGGAGGCCACCTGCATTTCTTCTCACGTGGCTCACGTGGCCCTCCATAATCACAGGGCACTGGGTCCTTTCCCTGCTCCCGTGTCTCTTTGCTTTCTGCCCTCAGCCAGAGAAAGCGCTCTGCTCTTAAGGGCTCACCTGGTTAGACCAGGCCACCCCGTGATCTCTATCTCAAGGTCAGTGATGGTGGGTAACATAAAAGAATCCCACCAGTGATACTGTGTCCAACTCATAGGCTCTGGGGACTAGTGGGTGCTTCTTTGGGGGTACATGTTATAAATTCTGTCTCCCGCCCCCTGTGGGGTGCCTGCACACCTTCCACCCGTACGCCCACGTGCCTGACGGGCCAGGCCCTGTGCTGTGAGCCAGGGGCGCCAGACGAGGGAGACACTGGCTCCAGCTGTCTGTGCTCAAGGCTCACAGTCCAGCTGGGAGACGGGCGGACAGGCAAAACCTTCTTACAGCAAATGGGCTCTAATTTAAAGATGCTGAGATGAAGGAAATGGTTAACCTGGGCCGGGAGGGCAGCTGTTGGGCTGGGTCTTGAGGGAGGAATAGGCGTTCGCCTGTGCCGAATCTGGAGAGAGGGCCCACTTGTGCAGGTGCCTGGGGGCTCAGGGCCTGTGCAGGAGCACCCCAGGCAGGGCACAGGTGCACAGAGGCTGGAGCGGGCTGCCTGGGGCCAGGCCAAGGGAGGGCAGGGGGACCGTGAGCATTTCAACCGTTCTGCACTTCACACATGCCTGTGCGAAGGTGTGTCCGGGCCCACCTTCAGGGATCAGTGGTCCTTAAGCCCCTAGTCCTTCTCCAGAACTTCTCTGCCCCCACCCCAGCTTTTGGTAAACTGCAGCCATGAACTAGGCTGAACGGTGCCCCCAACGATGTTCACACCACAGTCCCCAGACCCTGTGGATGTCACCTTCTACAGCAGAGGGACTTGGCAGATGGGAGATGGTCCGGGTTATCTGGGTGGGTCCTGTGTCAGCACGGGGACCCCAGCAGGCAGCCCAGAGGGTGATGGACGTCAGCAGAGAAGAAAGCAGTGTGCTGCGGGCATGGCGGGCAATGTGGAGGCTGGCACTGTGCCTCTGAAGGTGAGCCGAGGATTGCCAGGAGCACCCTCCCGGAGCTGGGAATATGCAAGGAGACGGTGTGTCTCCTGGAACCTTCGGAGGGCCCAGCTCTGCCCACACCTCGACTTTAACCCAGAGAGACAGGCGTTGGACTTCTGGCCTCCAGAGCTGGAAGGGAATAAGTCTGTGTCATTAAAGCCACTAAGTGGGTGGTAATGCGTGGCAACGGCCATGGGAAACTCACAGCTTCATCCCCTCAGGGCCAGCAGAGTCATCCTGGTTGGTTTGGAATCAGTCTGTCCCACAGCCAGAAGGAGCGAATGTCAGGGTGGGAGGGACCCGCCCCACAGGCAGCCTGTGGCGACCCCGGGGGCATCTGCGTGGGGTGGGGGAAGGAGCAGGCCCCCGGGGCACTTGGCAGGTGCGAGATGCTGAGGCAGGCTGTGCGGAAGCCAGAGGCCAGAGGCGGGCAGGGCAGGGCAGGGCCGGGACAGCCGGAGGGCCCGCTCTGGGCGGGTGGAGAAAGGCTGGCTGTGTGGGTGTGTGTTTGCACACGTGCCCACATGTGCACACACCTCGGGCTCGGGCACCTGTGTATTTAAGTTTGTCTACCCACCCGTCAGCTGTTTGTTTTGTGTGCCAGGACCTGGGCTACTGCTGGGGGCTGAGATGAGCCCTGGGGGTCTTGCTCCAGGTGAAGGCAGACCCTCGGGAGCATGAGTGTTGTGCCCCGGGAGGTAAAGAGCGAGAGCGTCTACACCCGTAGGCACACACGTCCCTGTGTACCTGCTGGGCTGGGTTGGCCGGGGCACACTCCCTCTCCAGTGGCTCTGGTTTGGGCGTGAAGTGCCTCCCGGCAGGTCCAGCACAAAACACTTCTGTCTTACTTGAGGGCTTTCTGTTATCTGTGGCCCCAGTGTTCACCTGTGGAAGCTGAGGCTCAGGACGGAGGCACAGCTGTGACTGCAGGGGGAGCGTGGCCCCAGGTCTGACTGCCCGCCCGGGCTCCACAGGCATCTCCCACCGTTCCCAGGACCAGAAGACATTCCCAGGACTCCCCCTCTGGGGACCAGTTGCAAAGAGGCAGCTACATCTTTTCGGTCAGATTTTCCAATATCCAACCACGTAAACACCCTGATGCATTAAACACACATCGATGTGTTTCCACCCCGCAAAGGATGCTTAATGCCCTGCCATAACTCCCGCTATCTGTTTGGGCCAGGCGAGAGATGGCTTTATTTCCCCCATAACTCTCGGTGGTACAATCCCATTGTTTATGTTGTGACACACACAGGCCATCATTAATCACCTGGGGAGAGGGATGGGGGTGGGCGGCTCGTTTGAAAAGCAGGTGAGGAACTTGAGAACATCTCCACAGTGGCATGTCTGAGGGTCTGGGCCGTTTCCTGTGCCCATGGCCTCGCTGCCTAGCATGTGGGCATGTCCCTGGTCTCTCTACTCCATGAGCAGAATTCCAAAAGTTCCGCGGGTCAGCCCAGAGCTGCTCCCAGAAGGCCTCTGCCGTGCTTGTCCCAGGAAAATAGATAACCATTAATTTGCAGGAGTCTAAAGTGTGGTGGAGGCATTACTGCTAATTGGCAATAAGAAATGCTAAATGAAGCAAAGTTTCATATTAATGAGCCGTTTATCAATACTGAACGGCCGGCTGGCTCCTTCCATCACTTGCTTGGCATTGGCTTTATTTATGTCACAGATGTTTTCCCGCTTATCGAGCTGGTGGGCCATTCTCCCTGCTCTCCGAGGCCCTCCTCTCCTGCTTTTGTTTTTAAGGTCTGGGGACAACAGCTGCCCTGACTGGGGTGTCTCCTGCTCTGTGGGCACCATGTTAGCCTTCTCACTCCTAACCCACAGGGGGCTTCATGGCCCTGGGTCCTGAGTCAGAGAAGCTCGGTGATTCTCTGCCCCCACCTGCCTTTCTCCAGACCTCACGCGGGATTTGGGGTGTTCGGGAAGGACCCCCTGTTCTCACATTGGTTTCCCAAAAAACCCAGCCCAGCTGTGCTGGTTCTCAGTTGGGGATGACCTCAGCCACTCCAGGGACCTTGGGGCACATCGGATGGTGTATCAGGTTCCGGAGACTTAAAACAACATTTACTCTCCCGTAGTTCTGGAGCCAGAAGTCCAAATCAGGGTGTCTGCAGGGTTGTGCTCCCTCTGGAGACTCTAGGGGAGGACCCTTCCTTTCTTCTTCCATCCTCCTGGCACTCCTGGGCTGTGGCTGTATCACCCCACCCCTGCCTCCCCCATCACGTGGCCTCCACCCACCTCTGCCCACCCGTAGGCTTCCCCTCTTCTGTCTCTTTATGAGGATACTCACTGGATTTAGGACTCATGTGGATAATCCAGGATGCTTCTTCTTAACATCTGTAATTTGATCACATCTGCACAGACCCCTTTCCAAGTAAGGTCACATGTGCAGGTTCTGGGACGTGGACATATCTTTTGGATGGGGAGGGAGTGGGTGCCCTCTGTCCTCGAAGGTGACCCACCGGGGAACTAAGGCAGGTCTCAACGGCAGTGGGTGCCCCAGGCCCCATCAGGTATCCATCCATTCCTGCATCTGGTCAAAAAACATTTGTGAGAAGCTTTGGAGGACTGACACGGCCACCGCGGGCGGGGTGTCTGTCCCTGGTGCCCCGTGAGGGACAGGGGATCATGATGTGAGGTCACAGCTCTTTGCTACCTGACACCGGAGATCCACCATCTGCAGCGTACCAGCTTCGTTCACGTGACGACCCCCCCCATTAAAGAAGCACCTCACTCCCCCAGTTGCTGCAGATGAGGGCCTCCAGGGACGCCTTGAAAAGCATAGGCTGTTGGCCAAGTGCTGGAGTCCAGAGAAGCGAGAACGGGTCAGAGAGTCAGGGCGACTGGGATTTTAGTGCCAGCTAAGGCCTCCCCCCCAGGGGCCGCTAGGGGACTGTATGTAGAGCTGCTCTGTGTGGCTTTATCACTTTGATGAATCCCGTCATCTGCATGAGAACAATGACCGTCCTCCATCCTGCCAGCATCTGTCTGTGAAGCCAGGGCCAGAGAGCGGGGATGATGTGTAGTGTTAACCTTACGAATAAAACTGCCAGCTATTTTACCAGCACAAGATGGGTGGAGTCGGGAATAGCAGAGAATTGCAACCCAGGACAGGCAAGCTCCAGCAAAGCCAGGGCCGAGCCCAGAGAAAGAAGGAGAGGAGGCTTTTCTATACAAGAAAGGGGGACTTGGGACCCGCTGATGTAAACAGAAAGTCCACTGGAGTAAACTGGGAGCTAGAAGTGTAGTGGCTTCTCATGGGCTGAGCTTTGGCCGCCTCTGATTGGCTGGGCTGTTGCTGGGGCAGGGAGAAACCTTCCTTCCTCCTGCTGGGCAGGTAAAGTAATAGCCACGTGAGCAAGTTGTGTCTCATCCTGCTGGGTCTGTAGCTGGCAAGGGTGCTGGGCATGAGGGCTCCCCTGCCCTCCTCCTGACTGCAGTCTCAGTAAGGTTTCTTATTAATTTTCAGCACGTCATGCACCTAGCTCAGGGCCTGGTGTGTATGCAACAGGTGCTCAATGGGTGCTAGGTGTCTTCTTTTGGGACAGTGGGGGGCTGTGGGTGATGATCTTATTATTGCAGGACTGAGGAGCCACCTGGGGTCCCCAGCATGGTGGGCAGAGATGAACTGTCCTGCCAGGCCTGGCTCCAGGTTCTGACCCAGAGCTATGAGCAAATCGAACAGTTTGCATTGTGCTTTTTGGATTTAGGACTTAAGTTTGGGGTAGCGTATTATGCAGAAATAGAACATCAGAGATCGCAGGGGTTGGGGACAGAGCCGTGAGTCAGGCCTGGCTTTCTCTCTGTCACCACTGGCCAGGTGGCTTGGTTTCTCCTCCTATGAGCTGCAGTCCTGGCTGACACAGAACAGCCTATAGCAAGGGCAGTAGCAGGGTTGCTGGTAGGCATGCACTGAGAGTGCCATGGGCACCCAGGTACTGTGGTGAGCACCCAACCCTGGGCAGCAGCTTGGGGAACCTCTCGGACACCTTGAGCAGCAGTAGTCTGTGCACAGAGGGGACTGGGAGCCCTCCCAAGTTCATGGGCTGCCTCCTGAAGGGCTCTGTTCCTCCTGTGCCAGAGCTTGAGCTCTGTACCCCCATGTGACACCAATTCCCTTGACACAATTTCCCAGGATGGTCTGCCCTGGGGATTAAGCAGCATGTCCCTCACTGTAGCCCTGAGCTCCTCCCTGGACGTGTTGCCTCGGTGGGGGCAAGAGACCAGAGGTGGGGAGGCTGTGTGTGGTATGTGTGGTATATGTGTGTATGGTGTGTGTGTGCATGTGTGTGTGCATGTGTGTGGTATGTGCATGTGTGTGTGGTATTTGTGTGGTGTGTGTGCGTGTGGTGTGTATGTGCATATGTGTAGGTGTGGTGCGTGTGGTGTGTGTGTGGCATGTGTACACGTGTGCCTGACATGTCTGTGCTTATTCGTCTACATGCGTGTGTGTGTAGGTGTGTGTACTGATGGCACATGGCAGGTACCACACGAGACACGAGAGCTGGTGCAGGGAAGCCTCCCTGTTGCTTCGGGTTGTGGGAAGGTGAGCCATGGCCCCGGGAGCTGTGACCTGGTCCGTGTGGGTGGAGGCGGGGCCCGTTCTCCAACAGCCCGCAGGCCTGGAGGGTCCTGGCACTGCAGTCCACGGCTGCCGAGTCATCGGGGCGGAGACCCAGGAGCCCCCAGGACCCCTGGCAGTAGCACCGTCTCAGGATGGAAGCACCTGGAGTCTTCCAGTGGGGAGACTGAGGCCCAGGAAGGGGAGACCTGCCTGGGGCTCTGCCTGCCCATAGCCCTCCCTCCTGCAGCAGCTGTGTGGAGCCGAGAGGCATGTGTCCTGACATGTGAGTGGAGGCCGAGGGGGGGGAGGGGCGTGACCTTCAGGATGTTAGGGTGTCACATGGCTGAGGAGCTGGCCTTCTCCGATGCTCTCACACATTGAGACTGAGCGCTTTGTGGTGGACATGGAGCCTCAAAGATCTGACGCCTTGACGTCTGGCCTGGTGGGGGCTGTGGGGTGGCTGTGCTCGCTGCCTATCTGGGGCAGGGTGCTGTGTGGGGAAGCTGCCAGGGGAGACAGAGGGCGTGCAGATCACCAGCCAAAGCACCCTGCCATTTTGCTGTGGACAAAACAAGTGCTGGGCAGAAAGAGGAGAAATCTGGAGGCCTTCTTGGCAGAGACAGCAGCTGAGCTGGACTGTGGAAGCTGTCTAGAGACGGTGTGTGGGTCAGGTAGAGGGATCAGGAAGGCAAAAGCCCAGGGTGGGAGACAAGCGTCCCAGTTTGGGAAAGGGCTTGGGGCTGCAGAGCAGGGGAAGCTGCCCGGAGTCTGGCCCCGGTGCCCTGGGTGGGTGTATGCAGAGCCAGCCGCCCCAGAAGATGTGGCTGCATTTTGCTTTTCTTCGTAATAGGACACGTGAATGGAAATCAAGGTCAGAGGGAGCAAACATATTTGACTGATGGCCATGTGTGTCCTCAGCAGAGCCCCGAGTACCTTCTGGATATTTTCCATCTTCAATGTTGGCTGTGTACTGTTATCGGGAACTCCAAATTCACAGTCTCAATTGGGCGTGTTTTATGTCTTTGGGCTGTAATTAACCATGTTCTCCATTATCGCTCCACATATTAAAGAAATATTTTCCCCAGACCAGCAAAGGCAGAGCTCAATTTATGAAGAATTGTCCTGACAAAACACCTGGTGAGGTTTTTATGTTGTTTAGCAGAGAAAGGATGGATGGGGCTTGCCACTCTGCTTTCTTTTTTCATGCAAAATACTAATAATCTCAGGGTGCCTCCAGCATGTGGGTGACCGGGAGGGCGGGGAGGGGGGTAAGAACTGGGGGGGGGGACAGTGCTGGGAAAACCTGAAAGACCTGCCTGCAGGGCAGCACATGGGGAGGGGTGGTGTCCTGGTGGATGACCAGCAGAAGCCAGCAGGCAGGCGGGAGAAAGCAGACTGGGGAGGAGGCGGTCCTGGAGGTGCCTTGGGGCCTGGAGGTCCAAGCCCCACTGAGCTCTGGGGGAGCGGGGCTCCATCCCTCCCCTGTGTCTCCTTGGCTTCTTTTAATACAGGTGCACAGCTGCCTGGAAATTCTAGCTCCCCTCCCCTTGGGAAGGCGAAGGAAGGGCCCCCAAGATGTCCACCCCAGTCCTGGGAATATGTGACTGTGAGCTCCCATGACAAGAGGGGGCCTTGCAGGTGGCACTGAGTTCCCCTGGGTTGTCTGGGGCGGGGGGCGCCAGGTCATCACAGGTCCTGGTGAGAGGGAGGCAGAGGGCCAGCACGGGGCAACATGTACCTTCTGGCCTTGAGCATGGTTGAGGCCAGGAGCCCCAGCCTGCTGCCCCTCCAGGGCCCTGGGCCACGTGTTCAATGCCTCATCGACCAGTCGGGAGCTTGTGGAGATGGATGCCGAGCTGCGGCCTGGCAATCCTGAGTCCGCAGCAGGCTTAGGTTAGGCCTTCCAGAGGGACACCCTCCGTCCCCGCCGGCCAGTTTCCCAGGACCTGGGAGGCCCAGGGGGTGGGTCTTGAGCAGGTGTCAGGAGGCCACCAGGGCGCAGGTGCGGGGAGGCATGGGGAGGCACATGTCAGTGGAAGCCTCGATCCTGGTCTCCTCTGATCCCCGCTGAGATGGGGGTGTCAGCAGGGTTTTTACTGGCTGGTTTTCCGGTTTCAGTCAGAGAGGATGGAGAGAACATGTCACTTGCCCCAGGTCCCAGGGGCCCTCCCGAATCCTAGTGCAGTACCCGAGCCATCTGTCCCTCGCAGCAGGGTCTCCGTGGAGGGGACCCCGCACCCACCGGTGCTTCTGACCCTGTGGTCCGGAGCATGATCCTGCCTCGTCCTCCCTACCCCTGCTTTGGCTCGGTTTCCATGTCACGGGAGCCACGGGCACCTGCTGCCATCCGTGGATGAGACACGCTGAACAGGGAGGCGGTGGAGGATCTGAGGGAGGAGGCAGATTCAAGGGAAAAGGGATGTTTGGGAAGAGAGGAAAACAAAAATAATCAGGGCACAATGGGTCACAGTCAAACTTTGCGGCCAAGACGTGACGGGGAGGCCGTGTACGTATGTGTGCGGTGCACTCGGCAGGTCCCGGGGTGTCCACACGGCTCGAGGCAGGAGGGCGCTGGTCCAGTTATTTATGTCTCAGACTGTTCTCCACTGGGCCTTAAATATGGAGGGAGGGGGGCGTGGAGCAGAGCCCTGGTCCCTTGGCCCCAGGCGAGCAGGCCGAGCCACGTGGCTGTGGGCCCAGCGGTCAGGACCCAGGACCGCACACGGGGGCCGCTGTGCCCAGCGCACCAGCTTTGGCACCAGGCCAGCCCCTTCCCAAGATGACCCCCACCACGTGCCACCCCTCACACTTGCCCGTGCCCTGTGAACCTTGTCTCCTGGAGCCTCCCACCTGCTGCGTGGGGCCGGGGCTCACAGAACACACGAGCTGGGCTGGTAAGTTCTGGAATCCGGAATCGGGACTCAGCTGAGACCTCAGGATTCTCCCTCAGGAGCTGCCTGCGCCTGCCCCTTTCCCCAGGACTCTGCATTCTGTCCCCATCACTCCCCGACCTACCACACACAATGCTGTGCCCTGTCTGTAACCCAGGCAGCATGGCCTGCCTCTCAGAGCTGTGGCCAGGACTCTGTGGGGACGCTAGCCCCGTACCTGTGTCCCGCCCTCAGCAAGGCCAGCGCCTCCCCGGTGCCCCTTCCTCGGCGCTGACTCTGCGGCGGAGGGGCAGAGCCACGCTCCCTGCCATGGGCGGCAGCCCCGGGCAGCCCAGCTGCAGGCCCTACCCCAGCTCTCGGGAAGGGCCAGAAGGAGACACACAGGAGCCTCTGTCACTGCTGAGTCCTGAGGGGCCTGGGGGGTCCTTCTGGCATCTGGGGGGGGCGTTCTGATGTTTCCCCAGGGGAGAGGGGTCCTGGCTACTCTCTATCGGCACCCCTACCCCAGCCCCCGATCCCTGCTTTGCCCTCCTGCGTCCCGGAAAGTCCTGGCAGGAGCAGAACGAGGGGTAGTCCCCTCTGCCCTGCTCCGTCCCATGGCTCCAGCACCCGCTGTTGCTCCCACTTGCCCTCCGCCTGGAGGTGGCCGCGCGTCCTGCTCTTGTTTCTGTAAATAGCTCTCTCATTAATTTCCCCAGTTCACCCTCTGAGTGGAGTTCTAGTTTCTGCTGGGAACCTGAGTTTTCTAAAGTGGCATCATGATTAATTTGATGTATTTAATTACTAAAAGGACATCATCTCTCTTCCACTTTGCTTACCGAGCCCTCCTTCCAGGCTAGCACTGGCCTCAGTTGCTACAGAAAGCCTTTTTCGCCCACACTGCCCACACTGGGTGGATCCCCTCCCGGGACCCCTGTGCCGCTGACCGGGGCTGCTTGGGGGCATGTGCGGGCCCCTGGCCGTGAAGCTCCTCATGGCTTGTCCCCCAGCGGGGCTGCCCGCCTCCTCGCTGCACTGCCCTTGGCTGAGCCTATGCCACACCCTCCTTTGCCCATCCTGCCCTCTGGGGTCGACATGCCCCGTTGCTCAGTGGCTCTGTCGGGGTTGGAGGCGTTTGTCCCCAGGATCCCGACCTCTGCTGCAAGTATAAAGGGGCCAACGCCGTCTATGGCACGAGCTGGTGTACCATTGTGTGTGCCAGGCCGCTCCCCCAGTGTGGGCCCTGCACAGAACAGGGGCTGCCCCGCTGTCCGGGGTACACAGAGGGCTGAGGGGAAGCCCGCTTCCAAGTCGGAATGAATCTCCCCCCATTCTGGGTTCCCCCAGAATGTGGATTCTGGGCCTGATCACAGTTTGCGCCTCACGGATTGAGAGCCCTGGTGGGGTGTGTGTGTGTGTGTGTGTGTGTGTCTGTCTGTCTGTCTGTCTAAATCCCTTTCCCTTCATCCAGTCGCCCGGTCAAGCACCAGCCCAAAGGAGGGGCTCTGTCTCTGGGCTGAGTGGATTCATGGAGCAGCCCTCTGTTCAGTATTCTGTTGGTCTGGGGACGGGGAGAGAGCCCGCTTTTTGCTTGAATATTATAAAATGAAGACCGGGCGCCTGGGTGGCTCAGCTGGTTAAGCGACTGCCTTCGGTTCAGGTCATGATCCTGGAGTCCCGGGATCGAGTCCCGCATCGGGCTCCCTGCTCAGCGGGGAGTCTGCTTCTCCCTCTGACCCTCTTCCCTCTCGTGCTCTCTAGCTCTCATTCTCTCTCTCTCAAATAATAAATAGATAAAAAAAATTCTAAAAAAATAAAATGAAGACCATTTTGTGAGGTGCATACAACAGGGGATGTCTCATGTCCCCAGCAGCCCCTGTGAGCGGCGCCGTGCAGAGGCTGGACTCCTGCTGGGAGTGGCTCCTCTTCCTGGAGCCCCTAAGCTGGGTTGGCCTCCGAGGGCTTCCTTGTGCCCCCACGACGCTCTCCTGTTGGCCACCTCCTCAAGCACACCAACCTGATGTGCCCTCATGTTCTGATTGATGGTGATGCCTGGAGCCCACGTGGTCAGCCTCATGGGTGAAGGAAGGGTGACGAGGTCAACCCGGCCTCCTTCTGCCACTCGGACTTGTTATTTCAAGCTTGGTCTGGGAGCTCCGGTGCCAGTGGGGACGGCCGCGCCAACAGGGGGGCGATTTTGCCTGACACACACCATATGTTCACTCTGACTGGCCCCCAGCCCTTGGCTCAGTGCGGAAGGGTGGTTGTGAATCACTCCGCCGGAGGCCTTCTGCCGGCAAGGTCCCTGCCTGGTTCTGGCCCATTTTCCCTGTCGGTGTCATCGGTCATGTGCCTTCTTTCCAGGCAAACTGCAACAGAGAGTCTTGCAGAATGGATAATCAATTTTAATAATAAGTTAAATGGGTTTGCTTTTGTTCCCAGAAAGCCTCCCACTGGGAGAGGGATTTTTTAAGAGACTCCTGAGTGGAGTTTTACTTCTGAACTTGGGCTTCCAACTGCTTCGGAGCTAATTGAGTATAGAGCATGAATAAACATGGGCAGGAGCTACTTCTTCACGCCCACTCGGACGTGCAGGGCGAGAACCACTCCAGAGAATACTGTGGGGTCTGTGGGGACACGCTCTGGCCAGTGCCTGGGTGGCCCCTCTCATGAAGGACGTGCCGTGGTGTCTGCCACGCTCCGCCCCCGTGTTTCAATGTCATGTCAGAGCCAGATTGCTTCTCTTGGAAATAGGATGCATGGGGATGATATTTGTCAGACACACCAGACCTAAGCCGTCTGGATGAATGTCACCCAGCCAAGCCCAGAATCTGACTTCAGCCTGGGACTAACCCAGGGCTTGCGGCCATCCGGAATATGAGGGTGTCTACTACTGTGAGCGCGGGCCTTGTTTATCCCATTGTCTTCAGGGCTTAGAACAAAACGGAGTACCTAGTGTTTGATGAGAGTTTGCGGGATGCATGGATGCAGGGAGTGGTCACATCCGGATCATTTGGATCTCCAGTTTAGGACATAGTTTTTGGGAAAACCAGTGAGATCTTGAGGGTAGGATGAAGCTGGGCATGCAGATGCCATGATTGTGTTAGCATACTTGCTCTGCATCATGCACGCTCGCTAAATACCAATGGAAAGCACATCAATCATGTGCTAGAGTCAAGGAGCTCCTTATGTGGGATTTAAATTCTCTGTGATGACAGAAGTCCTGAATCAGCCAGTTTTCTTTTGATAATTCCTCAAAGCACCTATAAACATCTTTGCAATGTGATCTCTCAGAGAGCTCACAACACTCCAGCTGGTGGGTATCTCTTTGTTTGAGAGCTAGATAAAGTCGTTGGCTTGCTTTGGGGCTGTTTTGTATTAAAACACTATCTTCAGGTGCTAAATGCACACACAGCTAACGAGTTGCTCGTATTGTAAGGGATGTGCATGAATTGGAAAAGTGATTTTTATCTCTTGTGTCTTGCTCACTCATTGAACAGAAAGGCAGGAAAATAAACCACACCACCTGAGTTCTTTCATTTTCTTTCTCTTTTGTGCAAAGAAAGTAGAGGTGAAGTGATATAAATTAAATCCATATATGGCATGTCTCCACTCTAAATCCTCGATTCAGATCCACTTATTGGTGTGGGGAGTAAGTTTCCTATCGGATGTGAGGATCAGAATTTTGTCATTTAGGAAGAAAATGAGCTGATCAACCCACCCACCCACCAGCCAGCCAGCCAACCAACCAGCCAACCAACCAGTCAATGCAACTTGCCTGGCCTGGCTGCCCAGCAAGGGTGTGGATCATCGTGTGGAGCCATGAAAAGGGGGTGCAATTCCAAGGGGGGGAATGCTGTGGATGGTCTGTGCCTTTGTAAACGCCTTTGTAGAAAAGCTCGGTAGCACTGGGTGCTGCTGGCCCTCCCTTTTTTCTCTACACCTGGCTTCTGTGATGACATGTCGTCTTCTTCACCTACTTCTGTGCTTGTTTATTCTCAGTATCCTTCCCCGAGTCTCTTCCCCTGCTGCACGCCCCATGGTAGTGGCCTATGGCATCTCTCCTGGCAATCTTGTCTTTTTCTTTGGGTTCTGCAGTGTTTGTAGTGGAGGTGATGCCATTGTCTGATGTGACAAGAGCCGAGGAAGAGTGGGTTGAGGAGGAATGTTGATCCATCTCGGCAGGGACATGAGCTTGATGTGTCCTACTGCACACGTGGGCGTCCATGCTTGCAGTGCCTGGCGCACTGGGAGGTGTCCATGGCTTAGAATTAGGAGGCGTGGGTCTGAGCCCCAGAGGAAGCCACACAGCAGCTGTGTGGTTTTGAGCAATTACTCAGTCTCGGCTTCCTCATCTAAAAAAGGGGACAAATAATACGTACATTAAAGGACCCTATTTGTAGATTCAGTGAAATTTCATTGGAAAAGTTCTAGTAAGTGGTCAGATGCCTGTAGATGGTCATTGCCTATGGCCCTTTCTCCTCATTTCATGGTCCTGTTCAGTCTGCTCTTGCTTTCAGGTCATGTTTATGGGGCATCAACCGTATTCTTGGAGTATGCTACCTGTGGGGGAGATGCAGAAGCATGGAGCTGTGCCCTAGGCAGGGAGGCGGACACAAGTGGAAAGTATCACAGTGCATGGTAGATGGTGAGCACCTTCCTCCCCCCTCCTGCCCCCCATCTGTGATGTGGTCTGTGTGTGTCTTGCTTCTCTCTGGGGCGTTGCGATCTGCCACCGAGGGAGGGAACACTTTGACCTCACCAGTCTCCGGTTGACCACAGCTGAGGCCTCCCATCCCCCTGAAAGATACATTTCAGCTCTCTTCCCTGAGGAGGCTAACTCTGCGCCGCCCGTTCTCTGCCCCAGGTTCGAGCCCCCCACTCACTGCCGCACTCCTGATGCTTTAACCACATGCAGCCTCCCAGCAGGTATTGGCCATTCCCAGAGGTTGTGGGTCCACGCCTGTGTAAGCTCTGCCCGCTGCCTGGGTTTCAGTTCCTACCACCCATCTTCCGAGGCTTGGCAAGATTCCACCTCCTCCTAGAAGTTTCCACACGGTCATAATCACCGTCTGTCAATGCTCCCAGTTGCTCCCACTCTTTCTCTGGGCTGTGGCAGGGAGTGTGGGAGGCCAGGCAGGATGGAGTCGGAGATGATGGGGGCCTCTCTCTGGGGTCACTGGTGTCTCTCTTCTCAAATAGCACGAGCCCTTGAAGACTGTGAAAGCGGTCCTTTTACATCCTTTGGTCGCATAAGACTTGAACAGCGAGGCTCAGCAACCCCATATGCCAAATGATGTATTCATCCAAATGACCCAGCATGTGAAGAGTGGTCTTGCTCTTAACCAAAGCTGTCTCCAATATTTTTTTCTAACTTAAGTGCTCCAAATCTTTTCTCCCACTTGGGAGGCTGGTCAGGAGCAGACAGGATGCTTCTCTCCAGAGGGCTGAGCTCCTAATCTTCTGCTTCACATTCCCACTAGCATGTCTTGATGGGATTCTTCGGGGGACCCGCTAGACACGGTCCATCCCTGGCCTTCCCCTGGCTTGCACGTTGGCCCCTCACCCTGAAAGATTCAGTTGCTCCCATATGGCCTCTGGAACTCTAGCTTGTACCTCTCTTCACCTTGACTTAATTCATTAGCGACATTCCCCAATGGATGTCCCATCAACCCATATGTTATTCAGGGATCTTCGTTGTAGGCAATGGAGAATCTGTTCAGACTGCCTTTAACAGAAGGGTGTTTATGATGCATCATTACGGACTTCTTGGAAGGACAGGGAGTCAAGTTTGGATGTCATTCTGCCAGGAGCCCAGCAGTGAGAAGACCTCAGGCATGCCCTGGGGCTGCTTCGGGGAGATGTCCAGTGTTGGCATTCCCCACCATGTGGCAAACACAGGGTGAAGGACAGACCCTTGAAGTGGGCCGGCTGCCCCAGCAGAGCCTGGGCCTTCACCACTTGCCCCTGTCCCTCTGCGCTTTGTTTAGATCCCCAGACCTCAGGTCAGTGTGGCCCGTTGGTGGAGGTGCATCGCAGGAGATCCCTAGCTCCCTGGGGGCTGAGGATGGGCCATCCTCAGGTCTCTGGCCCGTGCCTGCCCACGGGGGTCAGCGCAGGATTGCAGGGTCTGCGGTCTGCCCCTCCAACAGTATTGGCAGCCCTGTGCCTCCCCAGTGCACCTGCACCTGCTTTAACACATTTGCCCTCCCTGCAGAGAGGGACAGTTGTCATCCGTGTGGCTGTCTCTTTCAGGAGACTTCCCGTCCACCTTGTTATCTGCAGCCTGTGAGCCAGGGGCGAAAGCTGCCCAGCACTGACGCACTGTCTGTGAGGCAGGAGGCTCAAGGAGGTGGTAAAAGGGGGCCTCAACCTGCCTGGGACAAGGCTGGGGTTGATGGGAAATTCCTTCATCCATCACCTGTTCTATATTTGTCCTTAGTCAGGGGCGCGTGGGTGGCTCAGTCGGTGAAGCGTCTGCCTTCGGCTCAGGTCGTGATCTCAGGGTCCTGGGATCGAGTCCCGCATCGGGCTCCCTGCTCAGTGGGGACCCCCGCTTCTCCTTCTTCCCCTCCCTCTGTGCCTTCTCTCTCTCAAATAAATAAATAAAATCTTTTTTTTTTAAAAAAACTTTATATTTGTCCTTAGTCAGCATGCAGTCATGTAGGTTCCTCATCTTGCAGGGTGACCCCGACCTTTACTCCTGAGTGGTCTGCGCCCTTAAGGGTCCCGGGGTTGCTGCAGCCCCTATCTGGCTTCTGTCCCTGTCCCTGGGGGGGGGGTCCCCAGGAAGCGCCGCAGAGGAAGTGTGGCTGCCGATGCATGCCTACCTGTCACCGTTGTGTGGTGACATGGTGCGATCCCGGGATGCTTAGGGTACATTGCCCCAGACAGCACGAGAACCTCCCCGCCTCTGTCTGTCCAGTGACACGAGGACCCCAAAGCAGCCAGCTGCAGCCTCAACCTTTATGTCAGTGGGGCCGTTACCAGGCCTCGTTTTGGGACCAAAATGTTGGAATCCCACGCGCCCAGAGCTGCACACACGACGCATGACTTTTGCAGGTGCACATTTAAGTGAAAGAGAGTGTTGTCAGTGTCCCTTCCGTCCCTTGGATCCTGAGCCGGCACCTGCTGTGAGAAGTGATCCTATGCAATGCGACAAATGACCACAGACTTAGAGGCTTGAGACAACATCCGTTTATTACGGCACCATGTCCGCAGGTCCGAAGTCTGTGCATGGCCGAGTTGGGTTCTGTGCTCAGGGGTCTCGCAAGAGGCTGAAATCGAGACGTGGCTCAGCCTGCATTCCTTCAGAACTTGGGGTTCTCTCTCAAGCTCGTGTGCTTGTCGGCAGAATTCAGTGTTTTGCAACAGCAGGACTGAGGCCCCTGGTTTATTTGCTGGCTGCTCTCAACTCTTAGCCTTCTCAATTCCTTTCTCGGTGACCAATCCGGGCTCTGTCACGTCATGTCCTTCAGGAAGGACCCGGTCCCTTTTGAGGATTCACCTGATTAAGTCAGGCCCACCCAGGATCGTCTTCCTTTTGTTTAACTCCAAGTCCACTTAGCCTTGTGACGGCTGAGAAGGGTGCTCACTGTCTCTGATGAGTCCCCTGTGGGCACGGGACCTGCAACCAGGCACCAGGGTCCTTTCTTCTGGCCCTGCCCTGTCACGGCACCCCCTCTGACTATCCCCACCATGGTGGCCGTGGTTTGGACTGCAGCATGTCTCCCTAGGACCAGAGCTGCACTGGTGTTTCTCTGCCCCCAGTTTTACCCTTTCCGTCATGTTCTTTACCAGGAGTTTTGAAAAATGCAAATCTGGGGGTGCCTGGGTGGCTCAGTCATTAAGCGTCTGCCTTCGGCTCAGGTCATGATCCCAGAGTCCTGGGATCGAGCCCCACATTGGGGCTCAGCAGGAAGCCTGCTTCTCCCTCTCCCGCTCCCCCTGCTTGTGTTTCCTCTCTCGCTGTGTCTCTCTCTGTCAAATAAATAAATAAAATCTTAAAAAAAAAGAACCATGTACTCTGAATGCTCATAGTATTTAAAAAAAAAAAAAAAAGGAAAGAAAAATGCCAGTCTGCTCCTGTCCGTGCTCTGCTGGAAGCGCTCCTCCCCCTGGGTGCCTTCCGGAGGCAGTCAAAGCTCCGTGGCATGCCTGGAAAGGGTGCCGTGTGGCCGCCCTCCTTACCAGCCTCATCACATCCCGCCTTCCACGCGCACCAGGCCGCCTGTGGTCCCCGGTCACCCCTTGCTGCTTTCGGAAGGCTGCCCTCGGCCTGCAGTGCGTTCTCCCCCCACGTCAGGACCCGGGGAGCTTCTTCTCCCTTTTCAGACCCTATTCCACCCTCACCCTCTGTGCAAAGTCTCTTTTGAAAACCCCAAATAGAGATAATCACCCCCTTTATCGTCCTTTCTCTGCCTCCAACATCCTGTTGCCACCACACACACATCACTTTGGACGTAATTACCTGTTTACAGTGGAGTTGTGTCTTGTATACAGTTTGGTTCTAAAGTCACCCAGGAGGTGAAAATTGCTTGTAATCAAAATTACTCCCAAGATTCCCTTCAATTCCCCCTAAAAAACAGCGCCACGGTTGCACGTCAATAGCCCTCCCCAGATCCTCTGACCCGGTTGGTCGCTGCTTCTCAAGGACCCGCGAGGACTTTCTGTTTTTCCACGGGTGTCCAGGGAGTCTTCACTGGCCCCCAAAACGGGAGTGCTTGTCTGCCTCTGTCAACCATCGGGGAAAATCCGGGACCCCGCATTCTCTTCAGAGGGCTTGCTGGCAGGCTTTGGCCAGCCCAGGGTTGTCCGGGCCATGGTCTGGGCTCCGTGGCCTTCACGTTCCGTGGCTTATACACTTGCTGAGCACCGTGGTGGCTGGGGCCTCCGCTCCCCCAGGCTGCCTCCTTCCAGTGAATAGGTTAAATGAGCACCTGGCGTGAACCCACATTTGTGCTTTGTCTCCCCGCTAGATTATACGTTCCCCGAGAGCAGACACGATGTGTTACTCATTTTCAGTGGCCCACTAGCAAGCCACTGGGGACACAGTATCTATATCAAGGCTTGTCTTCTCCTGGATGCCCACAAGAAGGGAGGACCTCTCGTGTTATTAATTAATACGCCTGAGACAGAGCCGCATTCCCGTCCGCTGAGCTTCTGCAGAGCTGTGAGTGATGGTGACTCAGAAGGGGCAGTATTTCTCTCCCATTCTGTCCCCTCTTTCTTTATGGCTGTGTTATATTGCGCTGTGCCGCTGTTATTAGGATGCACTCTCTTTATTACTCCAAAGTCTAACCTTTCAAAGTCTGCGCAGTGCTCACGGATTAAACGATAAATTTCACCATAATAATCTCATTTAATTTCCTTATAAACCAGCACTTCCTGATACATCCTTATTGACACGTGCTGTAAATATGCTTTCTATACATCTTCAAATCCCACTACTTGAGCTTTTTAGAAATTGACCCTGAACCCAGGGAGGAAACAGGAGGGAGGAGGGTTTGTCAAATCGTTAGCAACTGGGGTGTTTGCTCCAAAGGTGAGGACGGAGACACTCTCACCACCACCTCTGGCCAGCACCCAATTTCTGCAAAAACAGATGGCTTCCTGTCTTCAAATCTGTGAACCAGGAGGTGTGGTGTGGAGATTTGCATTAAACATTTTGAGATGCAAGGGAAGGAATGTTGTAAATAGACACTAAGAAACCCAATCTATACTCAGCCCAGAGCTTTATTTCTGATTATATGGATCTTCTACTCTGAAGACTCGATTGATGGAAAATCTGCTCCATTAGGACCCTCCCCTCCCTCACTGTAGGTCTCTACCCTGGTTAATGTAGCCTTAGGGCCATGACACGCGGGTTGATTCGATAGACTTCTGGGGAGTATTTGTCTTTGGTGGTGACAACAGCAGTCAATGAGGAGGGAGCGCTTTTGCTCTCAGTTAAAGCACTTGGGTAAAAACTGCTCTGAGAAGCATTTTGTCCACCCAGCAGAGCCATCTAGGGCTAACGTGTACTCCCTCTTGTCTCAGAACACTGGGCACCAGACAGAGTCTTCACTGGCTTCATTTGGGGTAGAATGCTAGACTCACAGTCGCCCTCCTGCAGGGCTTTGAAGGTATTACACTCTGCCTTCCCCAAAGTCGTTGTGGATGAGAAACTGTCAGTCCCCTCCCCTCCCGCCACTCCTCCTCCTCCCCCTTCTTTTCCTCCCTCCTCCCTTCCCCCTCCTGCTTGGTTGGTAATCTCTATTTTCTCTTACGTGGCTTTAGCAATGCTTTGTGTGCCTCTTTGTTCACACTGCCTGATGCTGGGTCCAGGTGTGCATTTATTTTTAAGTATCCTGTTTATGAGTCAGTGAGCATCTTCAGCTTGGCGAATGGGGCCTTTTCAGTTCTGGAAATCACTTAGCCATTACTGCCTGCCTTATTCTCCTCATGCTCGCCATCTGGAGTTCATTACACCTGCAGCCCGTCGGGATCACGTTGGTCCCCCAGTCCCCTGTGGCATAGTTTTACACCCTTTGTTCCTCTGTGATCCTTTTAAATGATTTCCTCACGTTGGTCTTCCAGTCCACGGATTCTCTTTTCGGCTGCTTCGAACTACGGTTTGAGTGGTAATAGTCGACTTTTCACTTTAAATGATGACATCTTTCCTTCTGAGAAATTCTGTGTGGCTGTATTTTTCAAACCTGCTTGTTCTTTTTAGAATCTCATTCTTTTCCATGTGATTTCTGGTCCTATTTCATCTCTTTAGTTGTTTTAAGCATAATAGTTTTATGGTTTCACCAGATTCTAACATTTTAGGCCTTTGGATTGCTGTTTTCAATTATTCTCTGGCTTTCATAAGAGGGCTAGGCATCCCTGCTGTAGCCATGTGATGTGCAATGCTTCCTTGCAAGAAGAGGTATTTCCCACCCTACTGACATCAGCTCAGGGATCACTTTGGCTAAATGCATGTGAACAAAAGTGCCCCATTTTAGCAGCAAGCTGCGGGACCACTGTATACATGGACCATCACGTGGCTGGGCCATCACATGTTTTCCCCTCTTCCATGAGAACATGTCCCACATGGGACTGCCCTCTTCCATGAGAACATGTCCCACATGGGACTGTTCATGCAGGCTGGGGTTTAGGATGGAGGAGACACATCCAGAACAGAGCCAAAGCCAACCCACAGCTGCTGCTCCTGAGAAATAATGTGAAAGAGGTGAGTCATTTCTCGAGCTCATGGGACTTTGGGGTTATTTGTTACACAGTATAAGCTAGGACAAGCTGGCTAAAACAGCTGCTAACTTTGCCTTGTGGTGTCTGCTCACACTCGCTTCTGGTGGATTAGTTACTCATGTGGTTTGTAATTATTTATCATGAACTTATCTTCACCATGGGTTGTTTTGTTTTTAACTGTGGGGTCTCATGGACTCTGGATGGTAGGTATGTCTCCACTGAAAATGTTTTCTTTCTTTCCTTGCTTCTGCCAAGGGACCCCAGGTTTTCATCGGTCTGGAATATTTATTTGTTTGAGGACCTTTATTCCATACTGACCTTGTAAGTTCAGACCTTGCACCTGTATATGACCAAGGCTTACATGTGTAATTTTCATAAGATCTTTGTTTCCAATCCAAGCTGGATGCAGACATGGCCTCCCTTGTCAGTTCTCTCTTTTATGGGCATTTCTGTTCACTTCTCAGAGTGGATCTGCCCATCATGGGCCCTGCTCTATGCAGGCGGTCTCGGTTTCCCTGTTCTGCCTCGGTTCAAGGCCATGTCCTCTGCCCTGTATGGGCATGAACGTCCTAGCCCCTAGATGCTGGGGCTTACATCTGCTCAGGTACACTTGCAATGGGCTGGCCTTAGGTACCTGGGTCCTTTTCTTTCAACCTTGACTATGTTTGTAACTTTTTAAAAAAATTAAGCTTTACCCAGCTTTTCTTTGTTTTGTAGTGGAGGATCTGGGGAGAGGCATGGGTCAGCTCTTTCTGCTCACCTAGTTGTTTACCTGCTCCCTGAAGCTAAACCCCATGAGGGCAGGGACCATTCACACCCTATATCCTGTCATCCTTGGTGCCTAGAATAGTGCCTGAACATGGAGGTGTTCAGCAGATATTTGTCAATCAATTGAATAAATGAGATTTTAAAAGAAGAGGGTAGAAATAGATGAGCAGAGGGTGGCCCATGGCTACTCTGTCATGACCCTGCTCCTCGGTCCTTTTCGTAGGTTGGGCTGTCACAGAATGGTTTGTGTGGCAGTTGGGAGAGGATTGGAAAATTCCATGAGGAATGAAGGGGGTTTTCTTTCCTTCTTCCCAGGCGCTAGCCTGGGACGTTCCTTCCTCTTGTTCCCATGGGAGCCAGAGCAAACCTCAGCCCCTGTGGAGTAGCTCCCGCTGCCCTGGGCGAGGGGCATGCAGATGGGCAATTATAGCCTTGTTTGGTAAGCACTCTGATGGAGGGGAGAATGGGAGACTTAGAGGATGGGAGGGAGGGTGCACCCAGGAAGACTTCCTGGAGGAGGTGACACCTTGACCTGAGTCAAGACGGATTCTGTGCATTTGTCAGGTGGTTACAGACAGGGGAGGGAGGGGAAGGGCATCCCTGATGGGGACGTGACACGTGGCAGGGCTTGTGGGTGAGAGCATGAGGTGTGGTTGGGGGAATCATCAGGCTGGGCCTCAGAGTTTTAATAGACTCAGGCCATGCATGTCTCCCCTTCCACATGTAGATATTAATTTTCTCAGATTACCCTTACTCAACCTCTTTAAAAATGCAGATTCTCTTTTCAGAAGTAGCACATTTGCTCAGCATCCAGCATGGAGAGAAAAGGAGTGACTTACTAGGCTGGGTTCCAGAGGAGAAGATGGGTGGTTTCCAGATGTCCATAGAACTTTCTGGGCCGGCTCTGACTCAGTCCACTCCCAGGAACATCAATAGTGGAGGCTTTGGGGCACGTGGTCCTCAGGGTGTGAGGGGTGAAGCTGGCTCTGGGCAGACATCGGATCCATCTCAGCCTGACACCTTTGGTGCTCTGTGGCCAAGGGTGGTGACGTCATCCCTCTACGAGGGACTAGAAGAGTCTTCTCTTCTTCGGGGTTGTTTTAGATGCCATGGATGGCACTGCCTACCTAAGTCTTCGTTTTTGTGTTTTTTTATTGATACATTAGCATTTTATTTATTTTACTCAAACCTGCCTGTGAGGATCCAGGTAGAGACCACTGGCCGGGTCTCCCCTCTCCAGGGGCTCTCAAGGCAACACCCTGAGGGATGGGGAGGCTGCTCCCAGAACCCGCTGAGCTCCCACCCTGGGGAGATGGCCCGCCTGCCATCCTGTCGTCCGGGGAGACGTGGTGAGGACCACGAAGTAATTGAGCACATGCACAATTTATTAACTTTGACTTGTAAATTAAAACACCCAGTGTACAATTAGGGATGAGCAAAGGGAAATGAGAATCTGCCTTTCCTTTTTCTAGCCTCGAATCAGAACCCCGACAACTCTAAATAAAAGTTGAAAAAATTCAATTACTATGCAGATGGATTTTAGGTATCTTTCTTTTCTGTCATCTTGGTTCTAAATCCAATGTGAGAAGCCTCATCTCTTCCTGAGGGAGGGACGACCAGCGTGCGTCTGAGAGGAGCTGCTCCTGGTCTCGTGGGTGCCCTGAGCTGCTCCAGAGGGGCAGGGTCAGAGGGAGACCCCACCCTCCCAGGCCCCACTCTGCAGCCCACTTTCTGCATCTCAGAGCCTGGCATCCAGGATGTGGTTTGGCCTCACTCTGCACATAGGCTCACACCAAATGCACTTGCAGAAATGTCTGCTCCCCCGAGTCTCTGGGGTTGTTCAGATCCGGATGGATGCAACCCTCCCTGCTCGCCCTCCACCGTGCCCTCTGCAGTAGGTGCTGGCTTGTGCTCTGACTCTGGGCAGCAGACCACCAAGGGGTTGCAACAAAGAAAAAGGGAGAAGATCCTCTCCTCCAGGGAGCCCTCCAGGCCTCCCAGGTGGGGGTCAGACAGAGCCATCCCCTTCTCCTCCTTGCTCTGTTCTGGTGCCTGTCTCATTTTGTCTTGTCCCTTGTGGGCCTTCTGTTTTTCCCCGCTTGTCCTTTCTCAGACCGCTGGGCAAGGGGTGGCGGTGTGGCCAGCCCGGGACCCTGTCTGAACAGGGAAGGCGTGAGTTTCTGATCAGTTGTGGGCCTGTGCTTCTCACTGGCTGGGGCTTCTTACTTACCCAAAGTGATAGGAATGTTTGACCTGGAGTGTCACCATGGGGGCAGGACTAGGGCTACCTTAGCTCTTATTAGGAAAACGGACCTTTCCCACATACCCTGCAAGGAGCTCAGACCCCTCCGTGAGGCCAACCAGCCCCGCTGCCTGTGGGGTCCGGGAGAGGGCTTGGTGGCTATCACTGCCCCCCCCGCCGCCCACGGGAGGACAGTCCTCTGCTTGGCTGCATGAGCTTGAGCAGCTCTAAGCTGTGGGAGCTGGAGTCTGAGTCCTGGCTGAGGGCCCTCCCCTCCCCTGCTTTGGTCCAGGTGGGGCCGGGGCAACCCCTCGATCTGCTCCCACAGGTCACCTCCAAGGGCTCACGGGGGTCCTTAGGGGCTGGTGCTCTTTGTGGGCTGTGCCGAACGCATCCTGTTTCTCCATTCTTGAGCATATGCAGAGATCAAAAGTGCAAAGAGATTAGAAGTGCACATAAACGGCAAGATTATCTAGGACTGGCCCTGCACGATTCTGGGGGTGTGAATAAAGTATGCTGGGCGGGCTGAAAGGACACATCCCTGAAGGTAATGACACGCCGTTCCGGTGGAGAGATGGTCGCACAGGAAGCACACGGTGTCTAGCGGGGAACTGTGAGCCCAGCGAAGCTGGCGGGAGAGAACTGCCTTCCTCATCACCTCCCCTCTGCCGCCCGCCTCGCTCATCCCACAAAACTCCAGGCATATTTCGGAAAATCTGGGCCCTTTCCCATCCTCCCCTTGCCCTTTATCACCATGTCGGCCAGTCCCACGTGCGTCCCTGGCAGTCATGTCTCTGCCCCAGAATGCCAGGTCCTGCCAGTGTCCTTGAGGCTCAGCCTGGCCGCAGGCAGGGATGGGGCCTGAGGTCTGGGGACAGGCTCACCCATGGGTGACACGGCAGGGCGAGTCCATCTCGAGCACCGCAGAGGGCTTTGTGGTCTGCAGGACACTCGTGGCTCGCCTGTCTTCCCGCTGCCTTCCCAGCCTGGCTCTGGCGCCTGTAAGCTCTCTGACCCCAGTCTCCTGGGTTTACTCCAGGGACACACTGGGATGTATCTCGTGGGCCTCGAGGGTGCATGAGATGATGTGCGTGATGTCCTGTGCATGGCACACGGAGGGCTCGGGGACACGTGGCTGCCTTGGGCAATGGGGCTTTAGTGCGGCTCTTCGGTCTTGCATTCACTCTGGGGCCTGCCCATCCGTGGTCTGAGAGCTGAGCCCACGTCTGAGGAGCAGCTCCCGGCCGCCCTCTCAAACTGCATGTTGTGCGGTGTTCACCACACACGTTCTTTAGCCCAAGCCCTCTCTGCTGGGAGGCTGCGCCTGGGCCTCCGTGAGTTCCTTGGAAGGTGGGCTCAGCCGAGGGGGTAGCCTTCTGGTCGAGTGCAGACCTGGAACAGATCAGGTGCAACAGATGCACCACATGATTGAATCAGACCCATGAAATGGGCACTTTGAGGCTCAGACTCCCATGTTCCTACAGCAAATGGAGCAGAGAGCCCCAGCCCCACCCCACAGGGACCTGCTGTGGGGTTTGCATCAGAGCTGACGCTCACGCGGCCTGAGGAGGGGGAGGGCATGCTGGAGCTGGTGGGTGATGCTCGGAAGAGCAGGCATTGCATGTTCAGGAATTCGGGTCGTGTGATACCATATTGGTAGCTTGAAACTGACCCTGGTGGGAGCTTGGGCACCACAGTTACTGCGGAAGACAGGAACACTACCCCCTCCCCACCGCGAGAGCTGGTTGTTGGACCTTTACAGCACACCCCAGCCCGGGACCCGTGGCTGGCTTCCAGCATGAGGCCTTCCTTCTTTTCCTCCCGGTATTGGTTAGCACACCTCCTTCCTAATGGCCTCCATAAATCAACCTGTCACTCCTCGTACCTGGTGAGAAGCTCGCCTCTCACTGCCATGTCCCCTGCCCACCTTGCTCTGCAGTGGCCTTTCCAGGGAACACTGGGCGGGAGGCAGTCTTGACATCAAGTGAAAGTCCGGCCCGGGCTCAGCCCCTCAGCGAGCTCTTCTTCCAAATGATCGGGTCGCTCAGGGCATTTGGCAAAGCTCTCAGGGAAAAGGGACTTCATCGAATGCACAGTTTCGTGTCCAGACAGGATAGTCTGTGTGGCCGTGAGCAGGGCCTGCATGTGCATCTGCTGGTCCGCCACGGAACCTGCTGTGGACGGGCCGGGCTCCCAGCCAGCAGAGCCAACGAGGGCCGCTGGAGCTGTCCCCGGAGCCCTGGCCCCTCTTTACCCTGCACGTGGGGTCACTCGGGGTCATCCCATCCACGTGGTGCTGGTGGTGGTGGTGCCCGTCTCCTCCTGCAGAGACCACCTGTGGTCTGAGGTATGTCTGCTACTCATTACGTCTCCAGACACAAACATGTCTGTACCACGTTGTCTGTGGTGCACTGGGTGTTGCTCCACTGTGTGTGTGTGTGATCACCCCCAGTGTGTGTGTGATCACTCCCAGTGTGTGTGATCACTCCCATAGTGTGTGTGTGATTACTCCCAGTGTGTGTGTGTGATCACTCCCATGGTGTGTATGTGATCACTCCCAGTGTGTGTGTGATCATTCCCACTGTGTGTGTGATCACTCTCATGGTGTGTGTGTGATCACTCTCATGGCAGTGTGTGAGATCACTCCTTTGTGTGTGTGTGTGATCACTCCCATGGTGTGTGTGTACGATCACTCCCACAGTGTGTGTGTGATCACTCCCGGTATGTGTGTGATCACTCTCACTGTGTGAGTGTGATCACTCCCAGTGTATGTGTGTGATCACTCCCAGTGTGTGTGTCATCACTCCCATGGTGTGTGTGATCACTCCCAGTGTGTGTGATCACTCCCATGGTGTGTATGTCATCACTCCCATGGTGTGTGTGATCACTCCCAGTGTGTGTGATCACTCCCATGGTGTGTGTGTCATCACTCCCAGTGTGTGTGTGATCACTCCCAGTGTGTGTGTGATCACTCCCATGGTGTGTATGTCATCACTCCCAGTGTGTGTGTGATCACTTCCATGGTATGCATGTGATCACTCCCATTGTGTGTGTGTGTGTGTGTGTGATCATTCATGGTATGTGTGTGATCACTCTCACTGTGTGTGTGTGATCACTCCTAGTGTGTGTGTGATCACTCCGTGTGTGTGTGAGATCATTCCTTTGTGTTTGTGTGATCACTTTCATGGTGTTTGTGTGTGATCACTCCCACTGTGTGTGATCACTCCCAGTGTGTGATCACTCCCATAGTGTGTGTGTGATCACTCCCATGGTGTGTCTGTGTGTGATCACTCCCATGGTTGTGTGTGTTATCACTCCCAGTGTGTGATCACTCCCATAGTGTGTGTGATCACTCCCATGGTGTGTATGTGATCACTCCCAGTGTGCGTGTGTGTGATCACTCCCATRGTGTGTGTGTGTGTGATCACTCCCATTGTGTGTGTGATCACTCCCACCATGTTTGTGATCACTCTTATGGGTGTGTGTGCATGTGATCACACTCGTGTGTGTGTGTGTGTGATCACTCCATGGCTGGATGTTGTCACCTCCATGATGATGGTTGCTGTGTTGTTACAAAGATCATCTTAGCTCAGGTCACACCAGGTCTGGCATTTCTCCATCATGACTAGTTTATATTCTCACCCTGAGGTTTGGAAAAAATATTGAATCAATTGTTTTTAATTATGTCCATCTTGTATACTTTACATTACAGGAGCAGTTCAATAACACTTTACAATCCAAATAGCTGTAGGAGCATTGCTCAATATCCCAGAATGGAATACCAGAGTTTTCTTTCTGCTTAACTCGTAAACTATTCTTAAAAGTGCCATATCTTCCTGATTCAATTGCTGTTCTCCCTTTATGGCTCTGTTCAGTGCCCTGTGCATGAAGTGAAGCCATAATAGTTGCTAACAGTGGTGTTCAGTTGATTACCTGCAGACCTGTTTGCATGCAGATGGCTGGCTGTGGGCGCTGGAGAACAAGGCAGCGGTTGGGGTTTTCTCTCACCTGCCTCCGTGCTGCGTGTCCCTGGGCTCCAGGCGAGCGTCTCTGAGCTCAGGCAGTTGCTTCATGAGGGGACAAATTGGGGCTAGGGGCCAGGTGGTAAGCAAACACCCAATGAGCATGCTTGCTCCAGCAATTCAAGACAAGACATGCCTTGGTGGCCTTAGTGAGACACAATGGGGACAAAACCCAGCTCACACTCTTCCTAGCTGGGTGAACATGGGCAGGCCACCCAGGTTCTCTGAGTTTGGTGCCACCATTTATATATAAAACTGGGAAAGTTTAGAAAACCCTCATTTCTTAGGGCTATGGATGGACAAGTTAAAAGGACCCACGTGCACTTTCATGTACAACCTCGATCCATGGGACCCTCTATAGGAACTCACTTTTGCTTTATTGAACAGAATTTGGGGCCTGGAGAGAACATCTGTATCTTTAATTTGTTAGATTGTTCTGTTTCTTAAATTAATCAGGAGTTCGTTTTAACCTTGACTCTGTAAACACAGCTCGTGGGTGCCTCTGCAGGGGTGAGGATGCTGCTGGAGGTGGTGCCCCCATGGGGGCGGGCCAAGGCCCAGGCCCTCCTTGCCCTACCTGGGAGAGTTCTCGCTGTCCTTGCTCCCTGAGGGCTGCCCCCTCCCGGTCCTGCAGACACGGGGGCGGGGGGGTGCATGCTCACCCCCGGGTGTCAGGATCCGGCCACATGGCCCCTGCGGCCCCGGCAGGGGGCACAAACGCCAGGACGTCCCCATGAGGGCAGCTCTGGCCCTGGTGACACACTTCGCCAACAGCCTTGGCAGCTCCTGGAGACTCGGAGGCCAGGCTCTTGTTTTAGGGATGAAAAATGCCTCTGCAGCTTATAAAAAGGCCCTGCAGACCCCTGCCGTGGGAGCCTGGTGTTCAAAGGGAAGAAAGATGCTTCCGAGAATGCCAGGCACGCAGACTAGTTTAAAAACCCACCGCATCAGATGTATGCTTCTCAATAAGCACAGATAGTGGGCATAGGGCAAAGAAAATAATCAATTTCAGCCTGCAGGAGCGGCCAGCAGGAGAGCCGGCCTCTCTTCATTTATTTATTTATTTACTGATTTGTTTGGAAAAGAGGTTCTGCAGGGCAATGTGAAATCCATGGCCTGCCGGCTCCTTCCCCAGCCATGGAAACCGATGACATGCTGTGTTCTTTCCTCGTGGTGCCCGGAATGGATGTGACCCCCGGCTCCTTCCCTGGGTGTGGGCGCCCGGCCAGGTTCACGGAGCTGGGCACGCCAAGGGAGCGGGGAGCTGTGGGTTCTGGATCTGTGCAAAGCGGGAATGGGGGTGAGGACAGTGAAGGCCATCTGTGCCCCAGCTGCACCGGGTCTCCCTGCTGCGGCATCCCAAGGTCCCCAAGACCACTGGACGCTGCCAGCCTGCAGTAGCTGCACCTCCCAGCCCCCGTCCCCACCTCTGCTGCCGTGGATTCTTGCTTCCCATGCTCCCCAATGCCTACGCTTCCCTCAGTGTCTGGTCATTTGCTTCCTCCTTGGTGACACCTTCCCCGACATCCTCCCTCTGCACCTTCACACTCTAGCCAGAATTAGCTTGTCTTGCTCTGTGCTCCCAGCATGCTCTGCACCTCTCTTGCAGCCTTTATCTACTGACCCTTCAGCACAGGGACCCCGTCTTGTCCCAACCGACATTCCCCAGTTGCTCCTCCTCAGAAAGGAAGTATTTACTGACTTTTCAACAAACCTTCATGGATCCCTCTGCGCGTGCTTTGCGTACTGCACTCAGCACCACCTCTCAGTGAAGGCGGTGAAGAAGCTGGATGCACAGTGGCCCGGGCCCATGCTACCCGCTGTGGCACAGCTCTGTGAGCCCCATCTCTGCAGACTGCCACTGAGCATTAGCGTGGCAAGGTCCTGCCCCCAGGGAGAGACGAGAGACGCATGCCACCATGGGCACCCCGAGCGGGGGACAGGGCATGTGGGACTCAGGCCCTCCTGCCCAGGCTCTGCCTCAGGGGCGCCTTGGGGTCAGGAGGCTCCTCACCTTTCTTGGGTCCTGGCCTCGAGGCCCCGTTCCTTGCACATTGAAGGGGGTGAAGGCAGGTGTGTTTGCAATGCTCTTTCTTCAGGTGATCTCATCTAGATCTAGATGCCACTTTGGCCCTGGAGTCAGAATGCGTGGGTTCAGATCCCAGCTGTGTGGCCTCAGGCAGGTGTCTTGACTTCTCTGTGCCCGGAGTGCGCCTCTAGCCGTAGGGTGGTAACGGTCCTCACTCACAGACTGCTGTGACCCTGACTAGTTTAACAAGCAGAACACTCTGAGCCCTGGACTCCAGTTGCCCATGCGCCCCTCCCACCCGGCTTGGTGGCTTCTCTACCTCAGCGTGGCCACAGCAGAGTTCCTGACTTTCTCCCACACCCCGGCCTGCTCCTCAGCGGTCTCCCTTCCCCAGAATGGGCTGCCCTCTGCCTGGGCGCCCCCGCACACCGGGAGTCTTCTTCCTCTGCGGCCGACCGTCTGGCCGTCCTGGAGTGTTGCCGCCCATGTCCACAGCGCAGTGCGGGAGCTCCCATCCTCCCCTGGACCTGCATCCAGCCTCCTCCCAGGCCCCCGCACTCCTGCTGGGGAGCCGCGGGTGCCTGCCCTGCGCAGATGGCACCGCCATCCCAGGACACTGTCAGCGGCTCAGCCACAGGAAGGCAGCGGCGCCTTTGTGTCGTCGTTACCACTGCCGTGAGACAAATTACCCCGCAGCTCGGTGGCTTCAGACCGCAGAGACCGTCTCGCGGCTTGTGACGGTCAGGACCCAGGAGTGGCTGAGCTGAAGACTCCCGCTGGAGCCTCCCCATGCACTTGCCACCTGGCTGTGGGCTGCGGGGCAACCCCACCAACCGACGTGGCAGGAGGCTCCGCTGCGGGGTGGCCCGAGGCCTCGGGGCCTCACCGGCTGCTGGGCGGGCCTCTCCCCGGGGGCCACCCAAGGGGCTGTGAGACATGGCAGCTGGCTTCCCAGAGACAGAGACAGAGATGGAGAGACGAGAGAGATTTCACTTGTCTCCTGGGCCTTCCCTGACTGTCGGCCCGGGGGCCCCCGCATGCTCCTCTTCTCGTGGGCTCCGTGGGCCAGGGGGAGGGGAGTGCCCACCCAGCGTTCAGGACCCCCGGCCCTTGATAGGTGCCCAGCCCCTTCTCTCTCTCTCATCTTGACTTTGGGACCCCTCTCTGTTCCGGAAGACGTACCCACGACCCGAGAAAGACGAGGAGCCCCGGGACCCATCTTGGCACACAGTAGGTGCTCTGTAAACGTGAGTCCCCTGCCAGCCGGGCTGCCGTCCAGGTGGGCGCGAGCCGGGGAGAAGCCATCCTCTGGGTGAGGACACCGGTGGCCTGGTGGACTGAGGTGAGACGTCCTCAGGATGTGCGTCTCCCCTCGCCTCTCCGTGTGCCGGCTTTGCCACTGGAGGAAAAGATACGGGAAGATAATTTGGATTTATAAATCCATTTCCAATGGGGTTATTGATGTGCAAAGAAAAGAATACATAAATGTGTGGCAAGGTGTACACTCGATTAGCTCCTTGATTATTTATTTATCCCGAAGAAGTGCTTACCGGAGGATGACAAACATTTGTTTTATAGATGGAGCCCAGAGGACTGACCCTGCCGAGAGAAATCGGATTATTAGTGCTCCGACAATTGAGTTTACACAAACTTTTACTTCCGGTTATTAAGAAAAGCAGTGAATTTATATTCATGTGCCACGGTGCTGAGGCACAGCCCCCTGGTCCCGGGGCCCCGCTGGTTGATGCTGAGCAAGGAGGCTGGGGTAGGAGCAGGGGCAGGGATGGGGCGCCCACCACCTCGCTTGCTCACCTTGGACTCGGTAGCATAATCCTCCCACGTCCCCCCTGCAGCCTGGGGGGTGGGCATCATTCCATCGCCGCCTGTTTCCGGAGGGCCAGTCTCCTGCTAGGGACAGTGGCACCCACCCCGTGGGAGCCGGGAGGCGGGAGATATAATCGCCTTCCCCAGCACGCATGGTGCCCGCAACAGGGCAGATGGCTCTCAGCTCCACCGAGGGCCACTGGCCACCCTTCCCCAGGGGGAATACCTTATTTTACGTCACTCAGTTCTTGATCTCTGCGTCAGAGCTGTTCGCTTCTCCTCCGAATCATAGACTTCAGGCTCATCTCAGACGCCAACCCTCCAGGCGGCGTCCCTCGGCCTCTGTGGACCCAGTCGCTCCAGAGTACCCACCGTGGCACGGAGGTCGGGCACTGTATCTCTAGCCTGTGCCCCTCTAGCAACAGTGTTGTGTCTCCCCTGTTCGTTTCTGGGCACAGGGAGGGCGGCCTGGCTGTGTCCTCAGGGCAGGCGGGGGATGCTGGCCAGTGGAGGCCCTCGGGCACTTTGCAGTGACTGGAGGCTCAAGGATGTGTGCCCGGGGCCCCAGCTGGAATGCCTGTGAGGCCTGCCCCATGTCGTCTCTAGAATGAATGGAAAGTGGGTTGAGAGTCTCAGGAACATGCACATGCCCTGGGGTGGGGAGCTCAGGGTTTGGAAGGAAGAGTTTCTACAAGCATGTCTTGGGTGTTCAGACTTATTTCTGAGCTTGAAGGGCCACAGCACAAGAGTAAGGGCATTAGAGGGGGAATTCTATGTACAATGACCCCAAGGAACCTGTTCTGGGATTTTACCATTCCTCGGTCCCTTCATTAGTCTGCTGAGGGTTTGTGATCAGCCAGTGTCCCGAGGTCTGCAGAGGAACCTGGGCTTGGAGGAAGGGGCTGCCTGGCCCCTGGTTCTCTCCCACGGAGGCTCCTGTTCCCTACTCCGGCCGACCCGCCTTTGCTTCCAGAGGCCTTTCTGTCCTTCTGCCCGAGCTCATCTCTGCTCTATATTTGC
Source organism: Callorhinus ursinus (assembly GCF_003265705.2). Taxonomy (NCBI): domain Eukaryota; kingdom Metazoa; phylum Chordata; class Mammalia; order Carnivora; family Otariidae; genus Callorhinus; species Callorhinus ursinus. The sequence continues at coordinate 2,330,491 of NW_027397110.1, read as the reverse complement.
ACCTTGTAAAATTTGTCATTTGCTTTTAAATGTTGTTTATAATGTTTTTACAAGGATAAAATTATTTTTATGTAGTAAAAGAGTAAAATCTATCAATCTTCCCCTGTGTGGTGCTTTCCTTGGATGTCGTGTGTGGGCGGGGCCTCCTACCTGAGGCCAGAGAAACATGCCTCTGTGTTTCCTCCCAGGGCGGGATGGTGTCTGTCCCCCTCCCCATATTGCACTGGAATATTTAATGGGCAAACGGGGTGAGGGAGGAGTCAGGCCAGCGACGTCCCCAGGGTTGGGCAATCACGCGGCCCCTTTATGGCTCTGTCTGGTGCAAAGCTGCGGGTTCTAGGGCCCTAGTTCCTGTGTGTCCATGCATCTGCTTCCAGCCTCCCAGCATATGCACTGTATTCTTGCCCTTGTCTCAAGTCCCGAAATTAGTACTACTTTATAGGACACGCCTCTCTCTTCGTCTTGGGAAGAAGAAACAGAGAATAAGTTGTAGGACCAACACCCATGCACCTGCCGGCCGGCACAACCAAAAGTGGACGTTAGCAAGCGTTCCTCAGATACCATCCCCTTATAAGACAGACTATTCCGGACAAACGGACGTCTCTGGTGCTTCTTCTCCTTGGCCTACAGTCTCTGTTTCTCGCTGGGCTCTCTCACTATCATGAAGTTTGTGTGTGTTTCAGAACCGACATTTTCTATTTTTATTACCGATATAGGCAATGTGGCAATCATAATGCCGTTTTGAGTTTTTAAAATGTACAAATATGTCAGCATATTTCATTTGCTTTTTAATTTTTTTTACTGGTATTCCGAGGTCTCAGATTCATGGTAACTGCTTCATTGTGTCCGGTCACACAACCACATCAAGTGCATTTATCCATTTCATTGTGATTGACATTTAGGGTGTTTTTAACTTTCCAGCGGAACAATGCTGTGGTGGACATCTGTGTGACGCAGGCCGCGCGAAAGGACAGAGGTCCCCTTGGTGCCACCTGGGAGGGGAGCATGGTCGGCCCTAGGAGGGTGCTGCCCCATGCTTCTCCAGCACGGTTGTCACAGTTTATATGTACAGGGAGTTACTGCTTTACCTACTTGCCAAATCCTAGTGTCGCTGGAATCAGAGGTGTTTATGTGCTGGTCTGCACGACTTAATTTTCACTTTCCTGGTCACTAGAGGAGTGGCCCTCCCCATGACTTTACTGACCCCTGGGGCTTCGTCTTCAGCCAGGGCCCCTTTGTGCTCTTCATTCCTGCCATTGGGTGCTTTTCCCTCTTCTTATTGATTTGCAGAAGATTTTTACATATTCTGGGTACCCATCTTTTGCTGGTCCCAATGAAAACGTGTTTTCCTAAATTGCTGTTTTATATTTTTGCTACGAATGTTATATTCATAAACCATCTGCTGTCTTTTCTGCATATCTCAAAGATTTATTTTGAGGTTGGCTCTGAGATGGATCTGTCCTTCATCTTAACTGCCTTGGGGTTCCGTCTTGTACCTAGGCCACGATTTACTTACTCATTTTCTCTTTTGGTGAGCTTTGAATCTGGGTCACTTTTTTCCATATAACCCAGCGATGCATTTACATAGGTCTCCTCGTGCGAGCCTGTGTGCAGTTACTTTTGTATATTCGTCTAGAGGAGCAGTTTGTATGTCGTAAGACACAGATATTGTTACCTTTTGCTCTTGGTGGCTTGGTCTACAAAGTGATACGTGTTTGTCGATCCATCGATCCGTCCTTCCTACCTTGCTTTCTGTTTGTAAACTGGGTTCATTACCTCTTTGTTTCCTTTCGTCCACGTCTTGGGTTCGCTCTGGCTTTTTCAGCTCCTGCAGTGGAACCCTCAGGTCCTGTGTCCTTGACCCTGCTTATCTGCTGCAGCCCCTGAGGCTATGCACATGCCCCCCTCACCACCCTGCACCCCACACCCTCCCTGTTACATAGGAGCACGCATAATCCCGGACTCGTTCCTTACCTTTGCTCTCCACCGGGTCCTTACCTTTGAGCTCACTAGTTTTCATTGTTTCCTTCTTTCTTCCTTCCTGGGCTCACCTGCTCTCCTCCAGCCCCTACGGTAGAACACTGCCTGGTGGGTTTCCATCCTCTCCTATTTGAAACACCACGCGTTTCTCTGTGGTTGCCGTTCAGGGCCTCAGACCTGCCTCCACGGCTGGCAGGCCTCCTCTTTGCAGCCCCTGGCTCTCTATGCCCCGCCTTTCCCACGCTCTGAGCCCAGACGCCCCAGCTGGCCGGGGGGGGGGTCCCTCACCACTTCTTCCCATGTCCTTCTCAGCCCTTCACAGAAGCTGTTGTCACCGCGTCCACCCGTGCGTTCACTTGCGGCGCGTCCCTCCCGCCAGGCGAAGCACCAGGAAGGCAAGGGCCTCGGCTGTCCGGCTCGCCCCCGTGTCCCCTGTGCTCAGTGCACGTCCAGAGGCCTCCCAGGCCCTCGATGATTCTGGTGAGTGACCACATGACGGGGCAGGGACCCTGCACCCACCCGCCAGACCACTGTCTTGCAAATGATAATAACGATGATGATAGTTCCTCACTTAAATAAAACCCTTGAAGTGCTTTGATTTTCTTTTTATGGTGGCAAATGGACAGGACATAAAATTTACCTTTTTTGCCACTTTTAAGTGTACAATCCATTAACTACATTTACAGCATTTGCCACCATCACCATGCACTCGTTCCAGAGCTTTTGCATCGTCCCGAGAGCAGCTCTGTCCCAGGATAGCCCCCCGTTGACTGTGACGACCCAGGCCTGGCTTCAGGAGGGGCTATATCATTGCCTCACTTCCCAGCTGAGGAGTGAGAGTCCCAGTGGGGACAGGCGGATGGAAACAGTGGTACAGCACGCAGCTGGACCCCAGTGGATCGCTCGCTCACTCTGTGGGCTCCGGGACTTGGTCAGGTCATTCATCCTGCACCCCTAGTTCTAGAACAGTCCTGATGCCCCACAGAGGTCCGTGGACTGGCTGAGTGACTGACCCCTGAGCCCCTTCTGACCGCTGCTCTAGAACCTTCTATCAGACCGTGCTCTTCCCTGGGACACATCTTTGCTGCAGGGGCTCCTTGAGCCGCCCACACAGAGGACATGGCTCGCAAGTCCTCTTCCTACATCCGGAGGTGCCAGGCCAGGCTGCCCGGTTGGATGCCCGACGAAGGGCTAGCCTGCCTTCTCCTTCCCTGGGGCGTGGCTACTAATAAGATCTGGGCGCCTGGCCTGGCAGGGCCCTGGGGACAAGTGCCTTGAGGATTTTACAGGCCTCTGTTTACGGACAGAGGCTCTCGATGCCCCCCACTGGGGTAACTGTTTATTTAAATAAACTCAATAGACTCGGAAAAGGTGACAGACTCTGGTCAAACTTATAGCCGATTTTGTGTCCACCACCCTGGAAAGGCTAAAGAGACCTGGTGGTTTCTATGGTAACCCGCAGGCGACGTCACGTTTATTAAATGCCACGATGAGCAGAAACGGGGCACAGCCAGGCAGCCACAGGCCCGCCGGCAGCCTCGGTGAGAGCCACCAAGGATCTGTGCTCCAAGGCTCCTTCTGTTCTGCCTGCCTTCCCATCAGTCAGAACAAGGACATTCCAGCCAGGCAGCTCCCAGACAGGCCATGCTGCTTCTCCAGAGCTTTCTGGTTGGAGAGATCTTGTTTCGCAGGCTGAGAGTAGCTGGGGAGGGGTTTTCATTCTGCGGAGGGGTTCCTGCTTTCCTGGAGGCCCGAAATCTGGGAACGGGGAAACCAGAGAAAAGCCGGCGGTCACTGCAGTGCATCCCCCCGGAGCACACGGCCTTCTGGTCCTGGCGCTCCAGCTCCAAATGCCAAGTCTCACTGCCGTCTCTGGGATCAAGTCTACACGTGGCTTCGGTGGCACATTTAGGGCGGTTCGGCCTCTCCCCCCAACCCCCACCACGTCCTGCTTCCTGTCTGGCTGCTTCTCTTCCAGCAGGCTGTCACGTGTGCCCCACCTGCTCTTCCGTCTCTGTCCTCACCTGGCTCCTCCACCTGGCCCCCGATAACCCTCCCCCGTCCGGTGCATTCTGACTTGATGCCCTTTTCCTTTTCCTCAAAAACACCAAGACTATTCCTAGCCCAGGGCCAAGGCCTTCCCATTCCCTTGTGCCAGTGAGGTTCTCGCCACAGAGATTCTTAAGCCTGGCTCTTTCCCAGGACTCCTGTAGAACATCATCTCGTCCGGACCATCCCTCCATGCCAGCCCCCTGCCCCAGCCCTGCCTCCCCCAGGCTCCAGATCTGAGCGCTGTGTGCACCTGCTGGGCCTGGGGAATGCGGCTGGCCTGCCGGGGGCTGTGCTGGGGGGGTGCAAACACACTCTGGATTTCAAACACTCGTTTTGAAGGAAAAGAAGGGGAAGTACACGACTCAGTAATTTTTCATATTGGTTCTCTATTGAAATGATAATTTTTTGGATCAGTTGGGTTTAATGAACTGTATTATTAAAATTAATTTCACTTTCCTTTTTTTACTTTTTAAAACGCGGCTGCTATGCCAGGCACAATCGCACATGGGACTTGAGTGGCAGCTTGTTGTGGCCACGCTGGGCGATGCTGCTCCCGAGCCGACGCCCGGGCCTGCAGCCTCGCGCAGCTGTGAGGTGAGAGCGGGTCCCCTCCCCAGCTGGGCCTCGGTCTCCTCCTCTGCTCTGGGAGAAGGGTGTGAAGCGTGTGGAGCCCTCACAGCCGGGTGAAGCACCTGCCCGTCGGGGATGGAGGCCGTGTCCGCGTGGAAAATGCCATGTGAAAACCGGGCGGACGGCACAGAGTTCTTGTGATGAAGAGCGACTGGTTCAGTTTCTAAACAAAACACACAAAGAAACCCTAGTCCTTCGTGAGGAATGTGGGGGGACCTGCATGGGAAGCCAAGCCCTCCTGACACCCACAGCACCTGCTGCAGCCTGATGCTGCCCCCCCGGGTCTGGGCCCCCGGCACCCCTCCTGCGGCCTCCCCCCTCTGTGCCGCTCTCCCCTCCCACCCCTGCTTTTTGCCGCCACCCTTGGGTGTCCCGCCCACCCCTTCCCTGCCGGACCCACCTCATCTCCCTTTGAACCGGGGCCACTGCTCAAGGTGCCTTTACCGTGGAGGGAAGAGACCCCATGGAGGCCCATGCACGTCGGGTTTCCTTTGATGGGGTTCAGGACACCCTAAAACATGTCCTTCTGGCATATTGACTATTTTAAGATGCAGGAATTTGAGAAAGGAGAAGCAGGAAGGTCCTCCCCCCAAACAAACCATGAAACCCTCCTGAGAGGTGTCCGCCCCCTCCCTGTACCTGGAGGAGCATCTGCATCTCTGGACGCCAAGAAGCCCCGGGACACACAGGCCCTGCTGTTTCCCGCAGTTCACCGCACTGACCCCAGACTCCCTGACCTGCCATATGTGGCCGCGGCCTGCACTCCCGCCTAACCCAGCATCTGGTACGAACGGCTGATGCTTTCTTCGGGTCTCCGTTTCCTTACAGAGGCTCCCGTGCTACGTAAACCTTACATGAAGGAAATGTGGGTCCTTTTTTCTGTTCATCTGTCTGTTTAGTTTCTGGACGCAGCCAGGGGCCTGCGAGGGTCCGGGAAAAGCATTTCCTCCCCGATGTCTTACACCTGCCTCCCCCTCGAGTCGCCCTGGTGTGACTGGCTGCCCGCTCCCCCCCAGGAGGATGGCGGACACCGTCCTGGTCACAGTCATTGCTATCGAGTTGATGTTTGGTGAGCGCGTCCCGTGTCCAGGGTGGAGGGCAAGGCTCTATTTCCGTGATCTCGGGTGGTCGGCGGAATTATGGTTACTGTTCCTACCATCATCCGTTTCTCGGGTGAGGCGCCGGGAGCACGGAGAACCAGGGAGGCGGGAGGGTGAAGGGCAGGGCCGGGCCCGCGGGGCGGGGACATGGGCCCTTGATGTCGCCAGGTTGCGGCCCCGCCAGCAGCAGTGGGGGCTGGGCTGAGGTGCAAGTACGGATGACCAGGTGGGGCCTCTGCTGCGACCCCCGGTGACGGGCGCCTCTCTCCCACCTGCTGTCTGCCCCGATCCTGGCCCAGGTGCCACTTTCCGTCCAGCAGCACTTGCGCGCCCACTCCTGGCTCCGGGTCATGCCGGCGCCTGCGACAAGTCCTGCTCACCCGCGTGGGGTCCCAGCAACCCCCTCATGTCGGGTCAAGCCTCTCACTATTTCCCCGCCGTCGGCGGCCTGGCTGTGTCTGCGGTGACGGGGATGGGGGCCTCTGGGGGGCGGAGGCGGGAGGCCGCCTTTGCAAGGCAGACTTGGTACTTACTTCACAGACCCCGTGTGCCCGGCCCCTGCTTCCGTGCTCAGAAGCCTCAGGAAGGAGCCAAGTCCGGCCCCGTCCCCTGAGGACTCGAGGAGCCCCCTGCCGTGCTTGGGGACAGCCCGGGTGTGAGCTCCCCAGGCTCTCCTCTCCGTGCCCCACCCGGGCCTCAGTCTCTCCCCCCCCCCCCCCCCCCCCCCCCGCCCGTGTGAAGTGGCCCCATGTGGAGAGCAGCTGGCGTTTCCTGGCTCCTCCGGCACTCACAAGCCGCAAAGGTATTACTGACTCTGCTAAACCGTGACGTGAACCCGACTGTCCCCTCGGCGTGACCCCCGCCCCCTGATACAGTGAACTGTGGGGCGGGGGCTCTTGGCATTTACGGATGGGAGGGGGGGCCCAGAGAGGTGCAGGGCCTGCCCAGGGTCACACAGCCACGCAAGGGTGGGCGGGCCCGGCCGGCAGCCCCCTGCCTCCGCCCCCGGCTGGTGTCCTTATCGGCTGCACGGCAGATGAGCACCGGGGCTCCGGCTCTGCCATCAGAGTGGGCCGGCGTCTGACCCTGGAGCCCAGCCACTTCTCCCTGTAGCTCCATCAGAGTCCTTTATTCCTTCTGAGCTGTGACCCAGAAAAACCCCATTTGTGGTGCACAAAGCCCGCTGCCTGCTTGGAATTCACGAGCAATAGTCGCTCCCTTCGGCTGCCTGGCGGCTTTGCGGGGAGGAGGGGTTGTGGAGCCAGCAGGAAGCGGGCCCCAAACTGGCTGGCGGTGCAGGAGTTCAGGGCACCAGGCCCTCGGCACCCCAGGCTCTCCGAGGCTCAGGACCCTGGTGAGAGGCAAGGTTTGCTTTCCTGCTGTAAATAAATAAAAGGCGGAACACTTAGAAGAGCAGTGCCCGGCAGCTGCAGCTGCCGCAGAGGAGGATGTGCCTGGTCGCTAGGCCTACTGGGGAGAGCCTGGTGGCTGGGCAAGGCAGGGGGCAGAGGGCTCCCTGGGGACGGGCAGGGACCCGAAGTGCTGGGGGGTCAGCAGGGGCCGGCTGGGCCTCCACGCTCCGCTGTTAGAGACCTCCAGGAAAATGGGCGCAAACTTTGTGCCTGGGAGAAGGGGTTCCTGCAGGCGCGGAGGGCCCACAGAATGTGGTGAAAATCCAAAGGCCACGCCCGTCACCCCTCAAACGCAGCCCTGTGTTCTCGGGAGCTGGGGCGCTCCTGCCCTGTGGCTTCTTCTGCAGTCCCGGCCTCCACCCTGAGAACGGGACCTTGCGCCGCCGTCCGCGGCCATGCAGGTGTGAGGTCACGGGACTGCCCCCCACTTCCCGGGGCAAAGCAGGTAGAATTGATTCTCTCCTGACACTGAAGAAGAGAAAGTCATCCATTAACCCCTTCCTCACAGCGAAGCCCCGAGACAGCCTGGGGGCCAGGGGAATGCTGTTGGGGAAGGGATTTTGGTGATTCATCCTGGGGGCCTTTAGCAGCTGTGGAGGTTTTCACAAGCTGCCTTCCCTATGGCCTGTTCACAGAGGAAACCCAACCATGTCTGGCTTGCAAGACACCCGAGAGAGTGTTCAAGTGAACCTCCCTCACTTTACAGGGGGTGGACTTGTGTAAGAAAAGCAGGTGTGGACTCGGGGCAATCCCACAGACGGCGGGGGCCTGCAGGAGGTGCAGGATCTGGGCGCCCTGCTCCAGACCAGGCATCACTCCCTCCCCACACGGCTTCCCAGAACGTGGCCGTGGAGACAGAGCCCAGGATCCGAGGTCACGCAGACCTGGCTCTGAGTCTCACTCACTTGCTGTGTGATCCTGGGTCCATTACGTACCTTCTCTGAGCCTCGGCTCCCTTATTTGCAACATGGAGATGATGACACTTCTCTGGGGGAGTGTGAGGAAGAAGGGTCAAGCACATCCCATCTTGTCCCCTTCTGAATGCGGATACCGAGCCTCTGTGGGGGCTCAGAAGAAGAAAAGGCAACAGGCAAGCGGGGGACGCTGACAAGAGTTGGAAGGAGCACCAAACTTGTAGCGAGGGTCCCATTTGACTTCCCTCTGGTGTTGGCCAGCCTGGCCTCACACAAGGCAGCACGGGGCATAGATGCGTGCACCGGGTATGGACAGAAAATGCCTCGGTTTGGGGGCCTGAGGAACAGGAAAGGGGGTGCTGGAGGTTTAGAGACGGTGGGGGAAGCCCACAGTTTTGTTTTTCCCTTGTAGCCGTGCAATCCTGAGAGAATGCCGCACCAGGGCGGACAGTTCCTCCCCCCGACGGAGGTGCAGTCCTGGGAGCAGTAGGTAAGCGCCTCATGCCTTGCCTCTCTGTGCTTCTCATGTGTGACGCCGATATAAGCACACAGCTGGGGCACGAACGCAGAGCACAAAGTGACAGCCTGGTTTCTGGTTGAAGGACGGCAGAGGGGGCCCCAGGGAATGAGCCGTGTCGGGAGGTCATGAGCACGGAAATAAAGACAGCTGTCCTGGAAAGTGATGTGTACCCTTTGGGGTCACCTCCAAGCTGTGCACACATCGTTCTGACCTTCAAGGGCACCCCCTGGACTCGGAGAATAAGCCACAGGATCCGCTGCTGCCCCGGGCCTGGACTGGTCACCTGCCGCCACGCACCGTGGGCAGATCTGAATGGTGCTACAAGGCTTCACAAACCGGACTGACGTGGGGACCGCAACCGCAGAAGGAGCACCAAGACCCCGTTCTGAACATAACCAGCTTGGTTATCTGCTACACAAAACGTCCCCATTATCCACTGGATGTAAACAAGACCTGGGGTCTCATAATGTGATATTCAAAATGTCCACGATACAACCCCCAGCTCACAGGTATGCAGAAAACCAGGGAAAAGTCAGCATGCAAGGTGAAAGCCAATCCCCAGGTCCCAATGCCAAGATGGCACAGATGTTGGCATTATTAGAAAAACACTTGGAAAGCCGTGCTATAGGAGGTAGGGGCAAGCACTCTGCAAACAAAGGGAAGAATAGAAGGTCTTGACAGAGAAATAGAAGGTATAAAGAAGAACTAAAGAACGTTGATGGGCTGGAAGATGCACCACCAGAAATGACCGGTCCTGCATCTCAGAGAGAAAACACGTTGACCCAAACTGAACGGAACCTCACAGACCTATGGGACCTTAGTAAAAGGTCCAACGTCCACATCATCAGAGTCCCAGAAAGAAAGGAGAACAGAATGCAGAGAAGAAATTTTGAAAAAATATTGGCTAAGGACTTCCCAAATTGGGGGAAAGACATGAGCTTGCAGATTCAAGAGCCTCAGAGAAGGTAAACTCAGTGGAGTGTCCTTGACCAGACAAATAATAATCAAACGGCTCAAAATTAAAGACGAACAACAACAACAAAAAAAAAAAAAACAAGGAGGAGGGAGCCAGGCCAAAGGCACCACACAGCGTGTGAGGGAGCCCTGGTCCGAGCCGCCCCACGTAGCTCGGGACACGTGAAGCCAGAAGGAGCAGACATCACAGGTTTAAAGTACTGAAAAAAGAGAACCATAGACCCAGAATTTTATATTCAGCAAAATACATCGTTCAAGAGGAGAGGCGGAAAAGGCAGATAAAGGAGTCCTGGGAGAATTTGTTGCCGACAGACCTGCTCTCATAGAAATGCTGGGCGAAGTTTTTCAGGAAAAAGTGGAAATTATACCAGAGGGAAATCTGGATCATTGGGAATGAAGGAAGAACAAAGGGAATGATGGGTATCTGGGCAAAAAGACTACTACCGGCCGGGGGGGGATTTTCAGTGTGCGTGTGGACAGGACCCTACGAGGACCAGGGCCTCAAGGGTGCGAGAGACCTCGTGATGCTCAGACGTACACCTTTCGCTCCAAGTGGCAAGACGTTCATTTTACATGGACAGCGACCACAAAAGATACAGGCAAAAACTCAGTAGATAAAATAAGTGAGATGAAAGAGAGAAAGAAAGAAAGAAAGAAAGAAAGAAAGAAAGAAAGAAAGAAAGAAAGAAAGAAAGAAACTAGAAAATGGGAAATAACGAAAGAAAAGCTAATGTCTTCTAAATACGTGGATGAAAAGGCTGCGGTTGGAAATTGGTTATAAACACCACACGTTGTACATGAAATGCCCAGAACAGACAAATGCACGGAGACAGAAAGTGAGTGAGTGGTGGCCTGGGGCCGGACTTGGGGAGTGGGGACAGACTGCCAGTGAGCGTGGAGTTTCTTTCTGGGGTGTTGAAAATCCCCTAAAATTACACCAAGAACCAAATAACTGCATACTTTAAACAAGTGAATTTTGTGTTTGAGATTCATTTCAATAATGCTGTAAAATTGATGAACTGGAAAATAAAAATTAGTGTAATTAGTAAATTGCATCTCTTAAAAGACGATCAGAACTGATAAGAAAGATGCAATGATGCGCCGTTTCAAAGCCACGCTGCAAATATGCCAGTAGAGGGGGTCGTAGGTAAAACGCCCAGGAAGGATGTGCCGTGTGCGCCCCCATCGCAAGAAACCCCGGATGGTGGGATTAGTGCCAGGCCACGCGGACTTCAAAGCAAAGAAAATTATCAGGGACCAAGAAGGGTATTTATACCGGAGCCAAGAATAAAAGGCCAATTTACCAAGAAGATATGACAGTCCTGAAAAATAGAGCCTCAACATAAAGGAAGCAAACACCGGTGGAACTGGAAGGAACGGTGGACCACTCGGCGATGACATTTGTGGACTCCAGCACGCCCTCATCGGGTCAGAAAACCAGGAGCAGCTGAAGTCTGGAGAACCCCTCAGCCACGGGGGTCTACATGACGCTTGTGTAACCCTTCCACCGAGACCGGGAGAATCGATGCCATTTTCAAGTATGCATGGAATGGTCACCAAAATAGACTGCAAGATGATTGTGAAACAAGCCTCAATCAATTTAAAGTGATTGAAATCACGCGAGGCATGTTTTCTGAACAAAATGGAAAAAAATAATAAAAAAATCCGGCAGTACCGAGGGATGGTGAGGATGTGGAGCGACTGGGACACGCGGACGCTCTGCCCGCCCGTGGGCATCCAACAGCGTCTGCGCGGCCGCTCTGGAAGACAGGCCGGCAGGTCCTCGAAAAGTAAAACGTAGGACAATCTATGACCCAGGAGTTCCCTTCCTAGGTGTTCGTTAGAGAGGAAGGAAAACCGCACACAACGGGAATGTTCACACCATCATAAAGGGGAAACAACCCAAGGGTCCTTGAGCTGCTGGATGGAGAAGCAAACTGTAGCATATCCATATAGAGAGCTGCTATTTGCCAATAAAAACAGGGATGACTCCCCAGGGCACTGTACTGTGGGAACGGAGCTGGTCTCACTGTACGATCCCATTCAGGTCATCTTCTGGAAAGGCCAGACCAGAATGGCAAAGAACGGGTCCATGGTTGCCAGGGGTTGGGGTGCTCTGGGAGCATTTGGGGCTGATGAAACTGTTCTTTACCCTGATTTCACTGAGGTTACATGGACCTATACGTGTGTCATTTCTCGTATAACTAGATAAAAAAAAGTCTATTTTACTGTACGTTAATTTTTAGGATAAAAAATTTTAAAGTGATACTATGTAATGAAAATGCCTGGCCCATAGGTATACATAATACCTGTTGGTGTCATTCCTTTTAGTAATGAAAAATGGTAGGAAAGATTCTCCTGTCATGTTATGAGAACACTTTGGCGGTGCACAGTGCGGGCCACCCTGGTCCCCAGGCCGTGCCCCAGGCTCCACCGTCACCCCCACGAAGCCAGAAGGGCTCCTTGCGGTTCACCCTAGGTCCTGCATCCCAGCTTCAAACGGGCCTTGCTAAGTTCAGCTGATAATGGTCACAACTTCCCTCGTGGAGATTCAGGGGTGACACAGTCCCAAGTGATCTGACCTCTATCCCCAGTTCTTAGTCTAGACTGTTCTTTTCACTTTCTCTGTCCCCATGACTTATCCCCGCCTCCATTGTCACCCCCCACCCCAGACTGGGAGCCCCGAGGGGAGGGCAGGGTCTGTGTCTGAGTCACCTCTGTGTCCCCAGGGCCTGGCCAGACAAGGCAGACCATGCTCAGCACAACCCATCCGTGCTGGAGCGGCAGGTGCCCTCGGACCCCAGAGGAGAGCCCTTGAAGGCGGAGACAATGTCTCCCCCCGCCGTGTGAGCCCCAGTGGGTTCCATTCCAGGCTTGGTGGTGGTGGTGGTGGTGGTGGTGCATGAGGTACTGGGATCTGCTCTGGGCTGGAGTTGAATGGTAGTGTGTGGCAGAGGGTGGGGCCATCAGCCCTCCCAGCATGGAGAGGCCACGTGTCTGTGCCAGACCCAGGCTTGCTCCCCCTCCAGCCCCTACTAATGAAGTGCCCTTGTGCGTCCCGGTGACTCTTCACTAAGCAGGAATTAGAGAACAAATCAGCGCGAAATAATATTTTTACTAAATTTCTGCTCTCCAGCCTGTGCTGTTGTATCAACTTGTTAGCGGGCCTCTGGGAGCACCATGGTGCATACTGATGCTGGTTCATGCCAATTATGAGGCTGAGTGATGAAATAGCCTTGTATCATTTCACCAGTGCATGGGAACAGCAGGTGCATGCTATAGTTTATGATTTTCAATTATAAATCAAATAGACGGAGTTCTCGCTTCTCTTAATAAAGGCTGTAAAAGCGTTGAAGTGTGGACAGGCTTCTGCTTGGGAAAGAAAAAAACAGGTTGAGTTTCTAAGTGACAACTCATGTGGTGTTTTCGTTTTGGCTGCTGTCTGGTGTGTTTAGTGTTCGGAAGAACATTTCAGAATTCACGCAGCCAGTGGAAGCGGGGACGGAGGGTCCTGTGAATGACCCTGCGTGTGTGCAGACACACTCCCAGCAGGCGGCGAGCTCAGGTCGCTCTGAGGGCCCTGCTCGGCTCAACCCGCGCTCTGCAGCCCTGCGGGAGCTTTCTCGGCAATGGAGGTCAGGGTGTTTACACTGGATCTCTGGGGACCAAGACGTGATGTTCTGGGGTGGACAGGACGCCATGGGAATGGAGCACAAAGCCAGGTCTGCTCCCTTGACAAAATAAGATGGTTTCCTCTGAGAATCTTGACTCTGCCCCCAATAAGCGGATTAACCCAGGGCAATTTATTTAATTCTGCTCTTCTTGACGTGCTTTGTCTACAAGGAATGGCAATAACAAGTATCCTGATCTAACCCATAGGTGCTGACAAGCCGCCCCCTGGGCACTTGCTCATTCTTGTTCCTCAGGGAGAGGAAAAGAGCAGAGCACAGATGTGAGACGTGGTGGAGACAGAGTCCAGGGAACCAGTGCGTGGGTTTGAAGACTCAGAACTGAAGCAGAAGTAGGAGAAGTGGGAGACCAGTTTTCTCCCTTGAAGGAACAGCTCATTTATCAGGTAGAAGGATCTTATCACATTGAACTCAGAATGAGACACAGCCATGGAAATTTTGATGTGACGAGGATTGAGAAAGCCATTGTGGAAACATCCAGGGAGAAGAGAGACTTTACGTCAACGTGAACAAAGGTCCTCTTGGCCTCTGATTTCTCCCCCACCATGTTTAGTGACCAGTGACAACAGGACGACTTCTGCTAGGGGCTTAGGAGGTATGTCAGTAGGTTTCCTGGTAATCACCCTGGGGGCTTCCAGATGCTGTGGTCAGTCCTGCTCTGTGCAGAGTCCCATCCAGGGGAGTGTGTGTACTGAACAGTGCTGGAAGAGGCTGAGTGCTGAGGTTGAGTTCTGGCGTCTCTGAGGGTTGGAGCAGGGCAGGCCTGCTGCTTGTCCTCTGCACCCATGATGGCTGGGTCAGCTGAAGAAGGGGCTGGAGCGCTGTGGAAAAAGGAGGCTTCCCCTAGAAAGGGGCCAATCCTGTACCCCTCCACTAGGTGGAGTCAGGAGATTCAGGACAGGGTGATGCTCAAGGATGCCTGACCTCGAAGGCACAATGACTGCTATGGGTTGAATCATGTCTCCCTAAGTCCTACCTTCAGCACCTCCTAATGAGACTTTACTTGGAAATAGGGTCTTTGCAGATGTCATCATTTATGATAAGGCCATCCTGGATTGGGGGGGGGGGGCTGATCCCACATGACGGCTGTCCTCATAAAAGGGGAAAATTGGACACAGAGATACACACAGAGGACAACATGGAGATGGAGCTAGAGATTGGGGAGGTGTGCCTGCAAGCTAAGGAACACCAAAGATCGTCAGTAAGCCCCCGGAATCGGAGAGGCAGGCCTGGAACAGATCCTCCCTCATAGCCGTCAGAAAGAACCAAACTTGTCAGCATCTTGACCTTGGAATTCTAGACTTTAGAACTGTGAGGAATGTAAATTTCTGTTAATTAAGCCACCTTGTTTGTGAGGATGGCCACAGGGCACTAACATAGAAACTGTTAAAGGTGTGACTCATTGACCATCCTGGGCTTGACCAACCTGAGCCATAACTTCACTCCTAAAGGGGCAGTTCACGAGTTCCCTTCCTTTGAACTCTTAGGACTTTCAGTCATACCTATGGTCAACCAGAACAGTGTGAACCAGGAACAAGTGTGAACCAGAGGAGTTCTTTAGAAAACAAAGGTCCCAATATTTTTGTATTCCTCATACAAAAAGCACTGAGGTGGATAGTGTCAAATAAAAAGTCCATGTTTAGGCAAGGAATGCCTCTGTTTATTAGGATTATTGCAATAGTGGAAGGGGACTATCACCATAGGAGAACACAGTGAGGGCCAGATCTACAGCATCCTAAAGGTCAGGTGGAAAGGATTTCCTTTTATAGGGAAGGGCTAGCAAGGCTAAAAAGAACTCACGTGGGGAAGTGAGCAATGTGGTGGGACAGTTGACCAATGTTTCTCCTTGTGTCAGCTGATTCTGGGGAGAGGCCCTTAAGGAGGGGTCTTTTGCTGGCTTAGCCTGAGGGTGGGTGAAAGTCCAGGGTTTGGGGGGACGGAGAGGAGCTTAACATAAGAATGGTCAAACCAGTCAGTAAGCACTTTGTTTTGAATGATCAGTGGGAAAAAGCAGTTCTGCTAACTATTTTTGAGGCATGGAATAGGAATTTGGAGGGTTTGTGTCTAGGTTTTTCCTAGGTAAATAAGAGATGCATCCATGAGTCTTATGTAAGTCATATGGGCAGGGGATCTTTGCAGTAAGGCATTTCCTGGAATACGGAAGGGTGGGGAAGCATTTCTTAACTCCTGTTAAAGATCATCCTGGGTTTTGGGTGGGCCTCAAAAAAAGCTAAGGATGTTAACTCCTTAGCTCCTGTTTTTCAGGAGCACAGGCTTCAAAGTTTAGTATTGTGGACAGTTTAGTTCTTGATGATAGTGATGGTGATGATGATGATGGAGATGGTGATGGTGATGGTGGTGACAGGGATGGTGATAGTGATGGTAGTAGTGATGGTGGTGATGATGGTGGTGGTGATGGTGGTGATAGTGATGGTGGTGATGGTGATGGTGGTGATGGTGGTGATAGTGATGGTGGTGATGGTGATGGTGGTGATGGTGGTGATAGTGATGGTGGTGATGGTGGTGATGGTGGTGATGGTGATGGTGGTGATGGTGGTGATAGTGATGGTGGTGATGGTGATGGTGATGGTGGTGATGGTGATGGTGGTGATAGTGATGGTGGTGATGGTGATGGTGATGGTGGTGATGGTGGTGATGGTGGTGATAGTGATGGTGGTGATGGTGGTGATGATGAATGAGGGTGGTGGTGATAGTGGTGGTGATGATGGTGGTGATGATGAATGAGGGTGGTGGTGATGATGGTGGTGATAGTGGTGGTGGTGGTGGTGATGGTGGTGATGGTGGTGATGATGATGGTGATAATAAGGGTGTTGACAGTTTAGCTCTTGGTGGTAGTTATGATGATGATGTGACAATCTTCTAGGATCTTTACGTGTACTAAATGCATTATAAGGTAAATACTGGCACCCAACCTTACAGAACTGAGACATGGAAAGATTAATTAAGTTCTGCAAGGTTCTGCCATGGCCTATTTTTGCACAGAACTAGGTTCACGCCAGGCAGCCTGACTCCAGTGCCCATGCTCTTGCTACTAAACTCTTTTGCTTCTGAAAGGAGTTAAAGGTGAGTATCATTTAGGATTGCTCCAAGGTCATACTGGCCACTTGGCCCCATGCACATGCTCTATTCCATTTTTTATTGTAGATCAACGGAGATAGTTCCACAAACATTACTAGATGACAACACAAAATACTGCAACTTTAAACAATTTGAACTCATCTTTATTAATAAATACCCACTAATGCATCAAGTGCCTGCAATAGTTTTTTAGAGATGCTATAACAACTAACTGCAAACATGGTAGCCCAAAGCAACAGAAGTTTATCCTCTCAGTCTGGAGGCCAGAAGTCAGAAAACAAGGCATTTTCTGCCTTTCTCTCATAAGGATTTGAGGCCCACCCGAAACCCAGGACGATCTTGTCTAGAGATCCTTAAGTTAGTTATATCTGCAAAGATCCTTTTTCCAAATGAGGCCACATTCACAGGTTCCTGGGGTTAGGACACGGACTTATCTTTTTGGGTCTGCCATCCAACCCAGTGGAGTCCTCAAATGAAATTTCGGTCCACACTCGGCCAGGAAGGCATCCTTCAGGGTCTTGTTGGAGGATCCAGTCTACAGAACATTCTCTGGAGTCAGTGGACCGCTTCGGCCCTTCCACAGAGGATCGGATAGGAATGCCAGGCTCCATGGGTCTTCATGCTTACTTGTGTTTCAAAGGGTCGATGAGACACACGTGATGACCCAGCAGCAACCCTTCACTTGCATGCTAAGAACTGGAAGAGGCTACCTTGATGTTTCCCAAGGACAGTGATAGTCCCTCACTGTGTGGCTAGCGGTGGCATGGCCCGCACTGGATATGAGAAGCTGGGTTCTCACGTGAGTTTGAGTTAGCATGGTCCTTGTAAGCTACAGGGACTAGTCCATGCCTCAGTCTTCCTGAGGGAGTGATAGCCACAAGATGCTGGCTCAGAGAGCCCTGCTCAGGCCTGGAGTCCTGGCCATTTCTCCTGTGAGCCTACACGCTGTAATCCACTCATTTGAGGACGCTTATAGAGTAAGAAAATTAAAAGTGGCTGCTGGTTCTGCCAAGATTTTACAAGAAAATCCTTCTAATCTAATAATTTGGCATCCGGGTTGATTGGATTGAATTGATTGATTTTTTAAGGTGTGAAGGCAATAGGCAAAGGATCACACACACACACACACACACACACACACAGTCCCTACATGACCCTCTTTAGATACCATTTGGAGATCTAGCCAACCAACCAATGGATGAAACAAATTAAGAGCTTAATGATGATAAAGTTATGTCATGAAAAGATTTATTTTGAGCATTGGAATTATTTAAATATAGAACAGTTTTTAAAAATTCTGAAGGAAAGGGAGAAAACATCTTGTAAATAGAGGGGTGGAGAGAGGGAGGAAGAGGGGGGAGGTGTAGGAAATCAATGGGGATGATGTATAATGCAGGAGGAAGATGAAACAAGTATATTTATTTTTTTGTCTGAGGTTTAAGCTGCTCAGTTGCGTCTTGACCACTAACTGGAGTGAGCTGATTTGGCATTAAGTCTGGATGCTGCAGTATGCCTGGCATGTAACCTGAAATTTGTCATGTAACAGAAGTCCAGATGTATGGCCGCTGCACAGTGCTGTTGGAGACTAGTTCGGCTTCTTGTTGGAGACTAGTTCGGCTTCTCGCTTCCTGTTGCGTGGTCACTTAGTGCATGGCCGTGACCCTGAGAGGGCCTTAGCATCCAAGCCAGCTTTGGGAATGCTGCCAGGGAGGAGGGCGAAGGAAAGGAACACAGTGGCCCTCCTTGGTGGCGTGTGTCTCTTAAGGAGCCTTCATCAAGTTCCACTCAGCAACTTCCCCTTACGTATCATTGGCCAGAACCTAGTCATACCATTCCAGCTTCAGAAGAAATGTGACTTCTCAGCTGGGCACATTGATGCCTTATAGAAAAGTAACTTCCTCCCTCCCTCCTCCCTCCCTCCCTCCCTTCCTTCCTTCCTTCCTTCCTTCCTTCCTTCCTTCCTTCCTTCCTTCCTTCCTCCCTCCCTCCCTCCCTTCCCTCCTTCCTTCCTTCCTTTGTTTTTTCTTCCTACCAAGGATGAGAGGGAGAATGGTGTTGGGTGATCACCGAGCCATCTCCGGCCTGGAGGGGCAATAATAGATCAGGCAAAGGATTCCCAAAGAGAAATTCATGGCAAAATTCACCATAAGACAAAGCTTATGATTTTATAGATAAAAGTTAACCTCAAAGATTTAGAAAATCTTATGACCAATGGATAATATAAAATTGGCAAAAGAAAGAGTGCCGGATATACATGGGGAAATTGGCAATCCTGTAA
This sequence comes from Callorhinus ursinus, assembly GCF_003265705.2. NCBI lineage: Eukaryota > Metazoa > Chordata > Mammalia > Carnivora > Otariidae > Callorhinus > Callorhinus ursinus. The sequence goes on along the minus strand of NW_027397110.1, from coordinate 2,311,842 downwards.
CAGCAGCAAGACAGCACATCCATTTCACTTCCCAACGTATTAGTAGGATCAATCATCACAATAAATCATAAATAATGAATCATAGTGAGGCAATGTAGGATCTAACGAGCATTATTAATTAGGTCCCTTCATCCATCACGCAATGAATAGATACTAATTGAGTGCCCACTACATGCCAGGCAATGTTCGCAGGCCAGGTTGTGGCCATGCCAAAGAGACAACCACCCCATCCCTATGAAGCACACATTCTGGGGAAGGTTGACTGGAAAGACATCAATCATTGAAATGTGAATCCTGTAGAGAATATCTATTCTTTGCCAGCGTTGTTGGGACATTTATAAAAACTGACAAACTCTTAAGCCGTAAGGAAAACAGGAATCTATTATAAAAAGCAGAAATTGTTCAGGTTACTTTTGCAAATTACAATGCCCTAAAGCTAGAAAATCATAAGGTTTTAAACAAGGAAAGATGGAATATAAATGTTCTCTTAACTCACTGTTAGCCAAGAAAGAGAGAGAGGAAACAAACAATTTTGCAATTACAGACTACATTGACCATTACGTGCTCAACCTTATAGGATTCTGCCAGAACAGTCCTCAAGGGAAAGTTCATAAGCAGGAATTACCTTATTATCAGAAAGTGACATTAAAAATGTGGCAGTTATATTTGTTAGCTTTGGGTACATAACAAACCATTCCAAAACTTGGTAGTTTGAAATGACTGTTGTGGTTGGCTCCTTGCGTTGGCTGGGTCAGTCCTCTGACAGGGTTGGCATGGTTGGTCTCCACTGGGGTCTTTCATGTGGTTGTGGCCAGCTGGTGGGAATGCTAGATGATCTGGAATTGCCTTAATTACACATCTGGTGGTTGGCTGGCTGCTGGCTTGGGCATGTTGGTTCTGCATGTGGCCTTTCTCTAGCAGGCCAACCTGGACTTACTCACATGATGGTCTCATGATTCCAGGCACAGCAAGGGGAGGGCCAGCCCCAGCACAGAGGTGGTTTCTGAGTCTCTGCTTGTGCCTGGTGTGCTATTGACCCAGCAGCCAAAGCAAATTGCATGGCCAAGCCCAGGGCCAGGGCAGGAAGGGACTACCGGGGGGCAGTGTTCAGGCAGGGAAGTCATGACAGTCACCTTTGCTAACCATCCACGGCAACTTTTAATTAAAACATAGAAAACCACAGAAACACAATGCCACAGGAGCAGGAAACGTATTAAATAATCACGATAAAAGCAGAAACAAGTGCTGTAGAAAATAGAAAAGCATCAGAGCTGATAAATGTACTCAGGACTTACTCTCTGGAATAAAAACAGTGAAATTGATAAACTTCAGCAAACATAAACAACAAAAAGAATGAAACACAAGTAAATCACTAGAACCAAAAACAGTAGGTAAGAACAACTATGGAAAAGCTTAAAGTCATAGGAGAATCCTATCCATAATGATGTATGAATGTACTTTTAAAATTTCACAAATTTCAAAATGTATTAAATGGTCAACAAAATTTAGCAGATGGTATTAGGGATATGTACACTTTACCAAAATGAAGGATATATAGAAAGCTTGATTAGACCAATAACCAAGGAAGATACTACGAGTGGTGCATGAAGTCAGAAACTAGAAGTCAGGTGAAGGACAAGACACTTGTATAACTGGGAACACGGGAGGAGAAACTGGGCACCCCCAGACCAGTCAGAATTTATAATCGGTCCCCTAGAGAAGTCAGGGCTGGAGATTGTACTCCCAGTGATGTCCTGACAGTGGAAGGGCTCACTGAGTGCATTCTCTATTTGGAGCAAGGAGACAGGATGGTAATGTAAGCCATCATTTGGTCCAGGCAAAAAACTCCCATACAAGATGAGTTGTCCAACTAGGATTATGGAGTGTGAGAGGCAATGACCAGAGGAAACAAACAAACAAAATAGAGATATATTAAAGAGAAACAATTAACTATCTTTTAAAAGTTAGTTGTACTGAGTTACCATTTACATAAAAGGAAACTCACCCCTTTTAAATGTACAGTTCTACAGATTTTGACAAAAGCATATGGTCATGCAGCTCCTTCCTTAATCAAGATAAAGAATATTTCCATTACCTTCCAAAATATCAGCAGAATGAATTGAGCAATATGTAGGGATAATACATCACAGCCATGCTAGTGTTCTTCTAAGAATTTTAGGTCAATTTAACATTTGAAAATCATTCCATGTAATATGCTGAAGAAATAGGATAAAGAGAAAAGTTACATGATGCAGTAGGTAAAACAAATATGTTTGATAAAACTCAATACAAGAGTAATGCAAAAATTTTAGAACACTAGAAATAAATGTGTGCTGGCTAATTCCTTAATATGTAAAGCTGTATTTCTAAGACAACTAGAGAAAAATCATACTTTATAATATCACACAGAAGGAAACAAAAATGCCCATTATTACCATTTCTAATCCATATTTTAACTGAAGTTGTAAACCAGAAGGAAAAAGAAAGGGGGAAGAAAGACAAACTGAATGTAGAGTAAGTGGGAAGCAGGAAATAAAACTGTCATTATCTGGAGACAAAATGTTTATATACGTAAAGAACCCAAAACAAAGGCAAATCAGTTATTACAATTCATGTGTGGATTTGGTGAGTCTTTTTGAAAATAGGTCAATGAACATAAACCAATTGTATTCCTTTGGGATGGTCCCAAAGTCTGGAAATACAGAGAATATGAATTGTTTATTATATATTTGCCTCTCTTTCCACGTTTTGTGGCCTCATGTATACACCACACAAATTAGAAAATAAAACTTAAAAATGCCATTGAAAATAACTTCAATGGCCTCATGTATACACCACACAAATTAGAAAATAAAACTTAAAAATGCCATTGAAAATAACTTCAGAGCATCTGAAGCCTAGGAATAAACATGCAGCTAGCTATCTGCCCAGAAAAGGGCAAACATTATTGTGGGAGATTAAAGAAGACCTACATAAATGGAGGGCTAGATCCACTGGCTTGTTCCTAACTTCTCATAAAAGCAGATTTTAGTTATCTCTTCCAAAGTCTGTGTCCAGTAATCCACAATGGTAGCTTGAAATTGGCCAGTGATAGTATTCACAGCACAAAAATTGGCAAATGCTGTAGGACACACATTTCCTGTTGGAGAAACCACTGTTTGCTCACCATTTACCAGCACCCCAACAAGTATGTCATTTTCATGTGTTGAAAAACTAAATACTGTAAAGATATCCACTGTATTCACTTTCATTTCTAGACCTAATGCAGTGCCTATAAACGTTTCAGTAAATTTTCTGAGGACATTTTAAACTGTTTAAAAAATTTATATGGAAATCCAAAGGACCAAAAAATAACCAAGGCTTATTGAATAAGAACAGTGAGTAATTACCAAAGTTTATTATGAAGTGGTGGTAATTAAGATAATAGGGTAGGGGTGCCTGAGGGGCTCAGTTACTCAAACATCTGACTCTTGGTTTCAGCTCAGGTCATGATCGTACGGTCCTGGGATCGAGCCTCATGTCGGGCTCCACACTCAGCGTGGAGTCTGCTTGGGATTCTCTCTTTCTCCCTCTGCCCCCACCCCACGTGCTCTCTCTCTCTAAAATAAATACATCTTTAAAAAAAAGATAATAGGGTATTAGTCAAAGATAGACAAATAGACCAACGGAACAGGATAAAGAGTCCCAAAACAGGCCTACACATATGGACACATTTGACTCAAGACATTGTAGGGCAGTGGGGAAAAGAACATTAAAGTCACGGGGAAAAATTAATCTTGTCCTGTACTACTATATATCTAAATTTGAATAGTAAAACAATAAAGTTTGTAGAGGAAAATATAGAAGAATATCATCATGACCTTAGGATAGACAAAGTTTTCTTAAACTAAAAGGTTCTAATCACACAGGAAAGATTGATAAATTATACTGCATTAAAATTAGGAGTTCTGGTTGTCAAAGATCATTAGAGTGTGAAAAGGCAAGCCACAGAGTAGGAGAATATTTGCAATATATATATATCCTCAGCAAAGAGCTCATATTCATAGTATATAAAGAACTATTACATCAGAGAGAAAATAAAAAACATTCAAAGGGAAAATAGACAAAAGCCTTGAGAAGACACCTCATGATAAAAAAAGGATTCAATGTCATTAGTTATCAGGAAAATACACTTAAAACTAAAATGATAAGACCCACACCAACTACAATAGTTAAAGTTTTAGAAGGTGAAAACCACTAAGTACAAGCAAGGATTTGGAGGAACTGGAACTCTCATACATTGTTTATGGGAGTGTACTCAGAACGGTTTATTTTAGCTTGGCACAACATAACAGTCTGTGCCCAGAATTCCTGCTCTTAGGTGTATAGTCTACAGAAATGATATACATGTGTACTGAATTATATGTAAATAACCCAAATGTTCATTGACTATAGAATGGATAAAAACATTGTGATAATTATATGTATGCATGGAAAATGATAGAACTGTGAAAATGTAAAAACTATCACATCTATCCACAAATATGAATCTCATATACACAGTAATGAATTAAAAAAAATACAGGGCTTTGAGAATATGTACTGCATGATTCCATTCCTATGAAGTTTAAAACCGGTCACAACTGGGCGCCTGCCTGGGTGGCTCAGTTGGTTAAGCGACTGCCTTTGGCTAAGGTCGCGATCCTGGAGTCCCGGGATCGAGTCCCGCATCGGGCTCCCTGCTCAGCGGGGATTCTGCTTCTCGCTCTGACCCCCCCATCCCATGCTCTTTCTCTCTCATTCTCTCTCTCTCTCTCTCTCTCTCAAATAAATAAATAAAATCTTTAAAAAAAAAACTGGTCACAACTAGAGATTGGAAATCAGGTAATTGTTACCTTGTGAAAGGAGTTTAAATACCTGTGATAGAGAATAATGACCTTAATGAGCTGTCTCAATGTGCTATTTTTTTTGTTGTTGTTTGGGTGGTGGTGACTTGGGTCTCTTGGCTTTGTAATAATTCATTGAGCTGAAAACCATTTATTTTATATACTTCTCTATCTAGATGTTATAATAAAAGTAAAAAACATATACATGGCTAAATAATTCATGGATAAAAGAAGAACTCACAATGGAATCAAATGTACCTACAATTGAAGGATAAAACATTTTATGGTTCTTTCAGTGAAATTTCTAGCCTTAAATACTTACATTGGAGAAGGAAAAAATCTTCTAAAATGGTTAACTGTTATTCTATATTAATAAGTAAGAAATAAATACAAAGACAGTAGAAAGAGATATTAAAGTAAGCATGTGAGTCAATAAAATAAAAAAATAATACAATAGAGAAAAATCACACACTACAGCTGTTTCTTAGGAAAAAAATTAGTCAAATGGTTGAAATTCCTATATGACTTTTGAGGTAAGAGAGAAGACACAAATAAATGATGTTAGTATGAAAAGGGAGAAATAAATACAGATAAATAGAGATATAAAAAGAGTACTATCAATATCTATGTGCCAATTGTTTTGATATTTTGAAAACATGAAAAATTTCTTAGAAAAATATAACATCAGAACTGACTAAATAAAAAATAAAATGCTTAAGTAGTCCTGTAACTATTAAAGAAATTGAAGCACTGAAATATCTTTCTACAAAAACAGTAATAAAGCAAAACAAAGCTAATGAATAGTCCCAAGTGGTTAAAGTTGAGGAAGAAAAAGAATACTTTCCAGCCTAATCTGTGATGTCAACGTAACTCTGATACTAACTCAGGACCATATTTGAAAGGTCCTAAATAAAATATTAGAAAATCAAATCTACTAGTGTATAAAATAGGTAATACACCACAACCCAGTTGGATGTATGCTAGGTGTGCAAAAGATGGTTTAATAAGGGGAATTTATACGTGGAATTTATTAAATTAACAAAACATGTCTTCTCAATAGACACAGAAAACTCATCTGGTAACATTCAACAACCATTGATTTGAAAGACTTTTAGTAAATCAGAGTATACAAAAGAGTATAAACACACCATCTTCAAGTGGGAAGTGTTGGAAACAGTCTTTAGAATCAGGGAAGAGAAGGATACTCATTATCACAACTTGTCTTTAACATTGTATTAGAGACCCTTGCTAATGCTAATGCGTTAACATAAGAAAAAGGTGTGAGGCAAAGAATTGGAAAGAGGAAATAGAACTCTCATTTGTGGATGACACAAATTATTTAAATAGAGATTCCAAAAGAATCCATGCACTAGTTATCAGAAATAACCTGTTCAGCTTAAATGGTTTAATATAATATTAATATACAAAATGCAGAACATAATTAAGGAGAAGGCATCATCTGTAAAAGTGTCAAAAACCGAGTATTCCGAATGAATCTAACACAAACACTGTGTTAAGAGATATGAAAGAGGACTAAATAAAAGTAAGGATAGTGTGTGGTGGGGGGGGTAGGACGACAACATGGTAAAAATGGGGACCCTCTCCGGTCAGATCTAAAGGTTCAATGCAATTTAAATCTTATTCCCCACAGGTATTTTTATAACATTCTAAAGACAGTTCTAAACATTACATGGAAGAGGAAAATGGCCAAGGATGCAAGACCCCTTCTGAAGAGCAGGAGGACTTGCTCTGTTGGATAAATCAGGTCTGATCATGATGCAGCAGTAGCTTGGCCAAGGGCTTACTGGGGAGGGGTAGACAAATTCACCATGGAGTAGAACAGAGAGATCAGAGGTAGACCCACACAGGAAATATGGCATGTCACATCAGTGGGGCAAGAAGGATGTATTTAAACCTGGTTATCCATAAAGGAAAAAGCAAAATTGTATGCTTCTATAACATGCTATGAAAAAAAAGATCACATTTAGTTGGGTTAAGCACTTAAATGTCAAAAATGAAAACTTAAAACTTCTAGTATAAAACATAAGTGAGTACTTTTTTACAGCTCAGGGTAAAGAGTGATTTCTTGTACAATTTAAAACTCTTTAACTGTAAAGGATTGACACATTTGACTATTTGAGACTAAAGACTTTGTCCATCAAAGGACCCATACTAGATGTTGGCTAACTGAACATAAAAAAAGAAAAGAAACCTCTGAATGGAAAAGTTTTTTATTTTCACTTATTTCTATTGTTTAAAATAACAAAGAAAAGAAAATTTAAAAAGGACCCATTAAAAAATGAAAAAGTGATTTACAAATGAGATCTTTCCAATATACAGAATTGATAAGATGTTAGTATCATGTATATACATACAAAATATATGCATAAAGTATACACATGGAATGTGTGTCCTATAACCCAGATATATGACTTCTGGGCATCACGGCAAGAGAAATTTTACTATGGTATAATAGATACGCATAAGACTATTCATGTGTTTATTATAGGAAAAGCCTGGAAACAACCCAAATTCCCATCCACAGAAAAGTAGATGAACAAATTGTGATGTATTCCAACATGGGATATCATGGGAAGGCAAAACAAATGAACTCCAACACACAACAACATAGATGATCTTAATGTTATAATAGTAAATAAAAAGTCTCAAAAGACTTCACATAGCATAATGGCCTTTTTATTAATGTAAATGCAACTGAAAGAAAAACATATACTGTGATGAACAGCCCCCTACTGATGCAGTACAGCGGGACAAGAACCCGGAATGGTACCCAGGGGATTTAGGATGGCGGTTCCCTTGGGGGTACCAGTCAGCGGTAAGTGGACCACGCACATGTCAGTCACTGTCAAGGTCCTAGATTTTGTTTTGGAATGTGGGCATGCATACCACATCTTTACAAATGATCAAATAACTAAATGGCAGAGGGCCACACTAGACCACTGACTGTTCCAGGTACTGTTTCAGTGACCATGGGTGCCTGACAACTTACCCCAAATTTAGTGGCACAAACCGAAATTACGATGCTCATGCATTCTGTGGGCCAATTCAGATAGTTCACAGTGGAAAGGTTTGTCCCTGCTCCTCAATGTTTGGGGCCTCATCTGGAACATAAGGACAGCCAGGGGGCTGGTGCACTAGGGCCCCTCACGTCAACGTGGGCTCTGCACGTGGGCTCTCACGTGGAGGCTGCACTGTGGCCAGAGTCTCACATGCTGACTCCAGGTCCCCAAAGGGCATCATGTGAGAGAGAACTCCTGTTCTCTTGTCCCTTGGGGGGAGGCAGTTTCGAGGTGTGATCCTGTTCCCGGAGAATGAATGGGACCCCGCCTATGGGGCCAGCAACACATTGTAGGAAGAGCCCCTGGGACAGAGTAGGTCCACATGGCCAACTTGGGAAAATGAGATCCACCGCCGGCATGAATCTGATGATGATGAGTCCAATTCTGTGGACCTGAGATTCCACATGCAGTAACAGAAGCAAAATAAAGTCAATAAATTTAACTACTGACAGTAAAATTACTACATCTTTTACCAAAAAAAAAAAAAAAAAGTGAAAAGAAAAACCCGCTTGCAATAAGAAGAATGGGGTGGTTAGGGAGGGTGTTCAGAGTAATGTGGGCTGAACTCCTTGGTATGTGGGGAAAAGTCAGGAAACACTGAGTATCTGTGAGCATTATTAGGAAAATATACATATTGAATTATGTTTATTATGTATATTAAGATTATGGCACAAAACCTTCAGAGAATGTAATATATAGTATCTAAAGCAACAGAAAAGAGAAACCTTTATCTAATTAAGAGAGTAGAAAAGGAGGTAAAGGAAGGAAATACACATATTGGCCAAAGTAAAACACACAATAGGATGGCAGAAAAGTTCCAAGTGTAACCGTAATCACAGTGAATGTAATTGCATCCGGCTCACCTCAGAGGACCCAGATATCAAGGTAAACTTAGAAAAAATGCAGCCGGGGAGACCCAGGGCAGAAATTGATGTGGATTGATGGTGCATGCTGCCTTTGCTGGGTTGTTACTCCTCACCCTGGGGCACCAGGTGGGCGGGGCTGGCTGGGTGGGGCGGGGCTGTGTTGGGGTCATTGCCAGGTGTCCACGGACTGAGTGGGAGGCCTGGAAGAGGTGGGTCTTGGAGAAGCAGCTGGGCCACAGGTCCCTCCTCCTGTCTGCAGTCCTGATTTGTTCTTCCAGGAACAAATTCCAAGGGGCGTCCAACATGTGAATTTGGGGAAGATGCAGTTCAAACCCATCATAATGATCACGGGCAGAAGACACGCCTGGAAACCCCTCAGCAGGGCAGGGACAGGGGTGATGCTGTGCTCAAGGTGCATTTAGGGGTGCTCTGATGGCTGGTCCCCTGACAGTCGCCTTCCTGGGGCTGGGAGCTGCCCAAGAGATGGCATGGGGACGCATGTCCTAGGGGACGCCCCCGCTCTCCCCACCCCCTGCCCCGGCTGCAGCTGCAGCGGAAGGGGTCTTGAGGTCTGGACGAGGTGAGCAGCAGCACCTGCAGTACTGGGGAGCAGGGGGGCGGTGGGGACCACGCAGAGACCCCAGTGCTCGGCACGGAGGACTAGCCTGGGACGAGAGCACTTGGAAAGATAGCCTTAGAGTTCGGAGGGTTCCTATAATCACCCGACAGCCACCGAGGATGCCGGAGCGGGGCCTGTGGTGCTGGGGGAGCGTGAGGGCCCTGCTCTGTTTCCCTTCAGGCCTGTGCATCCCCTCACGCCTTGTAACCAGCGGGCCTCTCTGCCTCCTGCCTCGATGCTTCTTTTTTCCTATAAAAAAAAAAAATGCTTTTTGTTATGAAAAACGTGTCTGTTAAAATCCACAAAGAAACGTATCTTCCTGGATTCTGGTCAAATGATGTAGGTTAAACGACAGAAGAAATGCATGTTAATTTGTGCCCCCCCTTCTTCCAATGACTTCTACGCGTCCCTTCATAGGTAACCTCTCCTCCTTTGCATGTTTTCTAGCAAAACGATACTCTAGTAGGTATTTAACTTCTGAAACTAAGACAAGCAAAATCTGCACCCAAATATTTTGGAGTCTGGGGCGGCCACCCAGCAGCCACGGGTGAACGATTCTTGATCACCGACCGCTTGGCAGTCAGAGCTGGGGCAGAAAAGTTGACCCCAGGATCATAAAGGATTTCTCATGATGATCCAACCCTTCCTGGTTACGTTATTCCAGGGCCTACCCGCTCTCATTCCTGGAAAGCCCACCGTATTTACTAGACCTGCCCAGTTTTTAAAAAACTGTGTGAAAATACACAGGACATAAATTTACCTTTTGAGCCATTTTTAAGTGTGCAGTGCTGTAGCATTGGGCGCACTCACAGGGTTGTGCGGCCATCACCACCACCGTCTCGGGGACTCTTTTCATCTTGCAGAACCGAATCCCTGTCCCCATTGGACACTCCCTCCCCGCCCCCTCCCCCAGCCCCGGACAGCCACCGCCTCCCGTCCTCCTCTAGGAGCCTCCTGTGAGTGGAATCAGACGGGGTTCGTCCTTTTGTGTTTGGCTTCTTTCCCTGAGAACAACGTCCTCAAGGTTCATGCACGTTATAGCTAATGTCACATGTAACGTAGCTGATGTTTCCTTCTTTTTAAGGCTGAGCAGTGTTCCACGTGTGTAGAGGCCACGTTTTTTTTTTTTTTTTTTTTTAATCCCCTCCCTTGTCCGTGGACACGCGCGCTGCTTCCAGCTCTCGGCTGTTGTGAGTCCTGCTCTCGTAAACGTGCTGTAGCTGCTTCCTTTTCAGACTGCGGACCAGGCAGTCGTGGGCACCGCCTCCCCGGAGACAGGCACGGCCCGACCCTGACCCGCAAGTGCAGGCCGTGCGGAGAGCAGCAAGGCTTGGCCGGGGGGCAGAGGCGGAGCCCAGAGAGGAGATGGGCAGGATGACAGGCCCTCCCCCGTGGCTGCCGGCATGAGGGAGGCCAGGCATGGGGAGCACCGAGAGCGGGGCCAGCATGGGGGACCCATGCAGCTTGAGGGGCACGAGCGGAGCCTGTGTGCTGGTCCCAGAGGAAGTGGGAATGGTGGGCAAAGGGGATTCTTATCAATGGCTTCCGTAGACACAGGGAGGAAACAGGGAGGGCGGACGGTGGTGCTTGGGTGGCTTTCTCGGATGTCAGAGGGGTCACGGGTTCGAGTGTCCTGGCAGGAACGTCAGTGTTCCCGTGTTGCAAGTTTGCTCTTTGGGGACGGGTTTGGCAGAACTGTAGCCTCCATCACATCCTTGGAACCAGCCCACCCTCAGGATTTCCTCCCCAGGACACAGCTCTTGGACCTCACTGCCAAGCTCCTCCTCAGAACCAGCCTTTCGGAGACTCCTGCTGCTTGTAGGCCTCTCCTAAAGCCTTGTGTCCCCTCTGGGTTCCCTACGTGCAGGGATGCTCCAGACAGCACTCCAGAATTGCTCCATCCTGAGCAGGTGCTTAGGATGCCCCGAGCCTAGCCAGCCCTGCAGCCTGCCACTCCTCTCGTGCTCCTGGGCCCAAGCTGGACGTCCAGGTAGGGGCAGAAACAGGAAGGCCTGGGACAGGGGTGGGCAGAGCCTGAATCCTGTCTGCAGCTGGTGGGGTGTGAAGGTAGGAGGCATCATGTGCCCTTGGGGCAGGGTCTGGGGGGCGGTGGCGTAGGGTCCTGAGCTGGACCCCTGTCCTGCTTTCTTTTCCTGGGCAGGGAATTCTGTAGCCCTGGGTTGTGGGGACGCCCTTGAAGAAATACGCTGAGCAGCAGGTGGAGATGCTCACCCCGAACTTGTCCAGGATGAGAAACTATTAAGACATGGCCTGCACTCCGGGTCAGGAGATGGGGGTCTGCACCTGCAATCGTGCTGATTGTCAGCCCACGAGCCGCCCGTCAGCCCCAGCTGTGGGCACTCACTGCTCTCTGATCATCCCTGGCAGCTTTGGTTGACCCGCTGTTTCCTGTAAATCTTGCTGGTCGGGCTGTGGTTCCAGCACCAGCTGTATTAGCATCCCCTGGGAGCTTTAAAAAAGCAGAGTCAGCCCCGAGACAGAACTGCTGCATCAGAGCCTGCACTGGAACAGGATCCCCATTATTTGCATGCACGTTCCTGTCTGAGAAGGACCAGGCTGTGTCACAGTGCAGAGTGAACCGGAGAGAGTGTGGAGGCGTGATCACGTGTCCACAAATCCCCTGGACATGCCTCCCTTCGAGAGGGGAGCCTGATTCCTCTCTCCCTGAATGTGGGCCAGCTGGTGACTCAGTTTCCCACAAACAGAATGAGATAGAAGCAAGGGTGTGTGACCTTGGAGAGTAGGTCACGGAGCACTGACCCTGGGAAGGTCAGCTGTGCTGTCATGAGGCGGCAGTCCCGGGGGAAGGCCCGTGCGGGGGTGGGGGTGGGGAGAGGCCTCCTGCTAGCGGCCTCGGAAGCAGATCCCCGGCCCCAGCGGGGCTCTCGGGTAACGGTGGCCCCCGGGAGACCCTGAGCCGGAACCACCGGCCACGCCGCCCTGAATTCCTGACCCCCCCCCACCCCCCGACACGGTGAGATGACCTGTGTTTGTGGTGGTTTTAAGCTGCTAAGTTTTGGGGTCATCGTCATGCAGTAGATGGTCATACAGAGGGCTGGCTGGGAGGTTAGGAACCTAGATAAAGACGCTGCTCTTCTGCTGACCACATGTGGGTGAAAACGATTCCTTTATCCCCGGGAATCAAGTGAGATGAGGTATTCGAAGCATGCTGGTTGGATGAAGTCTTCTCTGCAGGGTCTCCCCCCGCCCCCGACCCTGCACACACTGGAAAGCCTGGCCAGAATCTGTGGATTCTCCCCAGAGTCAGTGGTGCATCTGTGCGCAAGGCACTTACTCCAACCCAGAATGAAAGTGGCTCTTCTTAGGCCTCATCAGCCCCCACCTGCTCGTGACGGGTCACGGGACCTGTGCCTCAGTGGAGGGTAACAAGGTGACAAGAATGCAGGAGTTGACAAACTAGCGTGAAGGAAGCAAGCTGCCGCGAAGGCGGACGTTCCCCGAGGACAAGCCAGGCACCCAGAGCGGGGTCTGCAGGCCTCGCCTGGACCAAAGCCAGCCCCCCACGCTGAGCCGTGGGGTTCTTTGATAGAACAGATCCTCTCCCTGACATGAAACACAACCTGCCCTTGCTGGGCACCGCCGGAGCATTTCCGGCGGGACGGGGGGTCAGGGCAAGCTTCTCGCGCATTCTGTGAGAAAGGAGCTGGGAGGGGAAGATCTTGAGACCCTCCCCTGTGGTCCCGCCCGCGCTCCGGTGCGATGATGCTGGGAGGCCGGGTCTGTGTGAGTGTGCATGCAACTCTGAACAAACCTGCAGATCGGACATGATAAACCTAAGGGAATGAATAGCTGGAGTTCTGCAAGCTAACGGACAACACTCCTTTCTCCTCCTCTTGAGTCTGGAAGCAACTAAGAAATGAAACCAAGAAGACAGACGCACATGATTAGAGGCCAGCTAGTTGCTGACAAAGCTGAGTGGGGACGTGGCGGTGGGTCCACGTGGGCTCGTGAGCAGGTGCCCTAAACGGGAGGGTGGTTCCACCCAGCTCCGGGCGCAGAGGGGCGAGTGCAGGCTGCTCCCCTGGGGACGGAGCCCGGCCTGCAGGCTCGCCACCCCTGCAGAGTGGACCAGGACGCCCTGTGGACAATCTGACCTGAACGCGGGAGGACCCCAGGGTCCGGCTGAGGGCCTCCGCGGCTTTAAGTCACCTGCTGGCTAAGTCACTTCCGGAGCGTGAGGGAAAGGGGAGAGATGGGAGTCCCGCTGGGGGCGAAGCCTTTACTCAAAGCCCAGAGTGAAGGGCCCGCTAGCCGCCCCTGGTGGCCAGGACTGCTGGCTGTCCCACAGAACCCGCCCTCCCCTTCTTCCTAAGCGGTGGGACGACAGCGGCTCAGGGCAGCCTGGCCGGACTACATTTCCCAGCACCCTTTGCAGCGAGGGCGGTCACGTGACTAAGTGCGCCCGGGGGACCCCGAGCAACAGCGAGGAGGGTGTGCCTCGGGGTGGCCCGGGCCTCAGCGAGCTGTTTGTAAAGCCGTGTGCTCGGTAAACCCGCGGCCCGCCGGCAACGCGGGGAGAAAGGAGCCCCAGGTGTGCTTGCCGCCTGCCCTTCCTGTGGCCCCCGCGGATGGCCCGGGGCGGCCCGCCGGCCGCGTGTGCAGGACGCACGGGCCCAAACCAGAGTGCCGCCGTCCTTCACGACCGCTGCGGGAGCTCGACGTTTTTGCCTCCCTTTTGGAAATAGCTCCATTTCTTCCCCACTTTTCAGAGGATTTCATGCTCCTCGCAAAAAATACTTAAAATATAGGGCGCCCGGGTGGCTCAGTCGGTTAAGCGGCTGCCTTCGGCTCAGGTCATGGTCCCAGGGTCCTGGGATCGAGCCCCGCATCGGGCTCCCTGCTCCGGGGGGAGCCTGCTGCTCCCTCTGCCTCTGCTGCTCCCCCTGCTTGTGCTCGCTCGCTCTCGGTCAGATAAATAAGTAAAATCTTTATTAAAAAAATACATAAAATATAGAAAAGTCTAAAGAAGAAAACAAGGGTCAAACACAACACTGCTAACTGTCAGGACCGGGTGTTGGTTGTGGTGTATCCTACCAGATACTATTTTCCAGGATTATATTACTATTTCGGTAACATGGGATAAGACAGAGGGAGCGGTATGAGAGGGTGTAATAGATGATCGATTAGGTAGAGGGAAGGGGGATTTTTTTTTAAAGCTCTTATTTTTTCTTTAAACTCTACACTCAGTGTGGGGCTCGAGCTCATGACCCTGAGATCAAGAGTCACATGCTCCTATGAGTGAGCCAGCCTGGCGCCCCGAGGGGGAATCTCTTTTCTTTCTTTCTTTTCTTTTTTTTGGATGTAGTGCTCCATGATTCATTGTTTGTGCATAACACCCAGTGCTCCACGCAGAATGTGCCCTCTTTAATACCCATCACCAGGCTAACCCATCCCCCCACCCCCTCCCCTCTAGAACCCTCAGTTTGTTTTTCAGAGTCCATCATCTCTCATGGTTCGTCTCCCCCTCCGACTTACTCCCCTTCATTCTTCCCCTCCTGCTATCTTCTTCTTTTTTTTCTTAACATATATTGCATTATTTGTTTCAGAGGTACAGATCTGTGATTCAACAGTCTTGCACAATTCACAGCGCTCACCATAGCACATACCCTCCCCAACGTCTATCACCCAGCCACCCCATCCCTCCCACCCCCCACCACTCCAGCAACCCTCAGTTAGTTTCCTGAGATTAAGAATTCCTCATATCAGTGAGGTCGTATGATACATGTCTTTCTCTGATTGACTTATTTCACTAAGCATAACACCCTCCAGTTCCATCCACGTCGTTGCAAATGGCAAGATCGCATTCCTTTTGATGGCTGCATAATATTCCATTGTGTATATATACCACATCTTCTTTATCCATTCATCTGTCGATGGACATCTCGGCTCTTTCCACAGTTTGGCTATTGTGGACATTGCTGCTATAAACATCGGGGTGCACGTACCCCTTCGGATCCCTACATTTGTATCTTTGTGGTAAATACCCAGTAGTGCAATTGCTGGATCGTAGGGTAGCTCTATTTTCAACTGTTTGAGGAACCTCCACACTGTTTTCCAGAGTGGCTGCACCGGCTTGCATTCCCACCAACAGTGTAGGAGGGTTCCCCTTTCTCTGAGGGGGAATTTCTTAAACCAGAATTCTAAACAAGAATGAGGCACACTGTATTGTTTTATAAACAGATTTGAAAAATCCCTTAGAATGTGTGGTGAATGCCTCTCACATGATCATGTTTAGCCTGTACATACTATTGCCTTGCATGAAGGATTCATAAAAATAAATATAACTAACCCTGTATTTAGAAGATTTTTAACTCATTATTGTAAGTTGCTTTGATAGGCAGTCTTGCACACAAACTTTTGCGTACCACGGCTTGTTTACTTAGGTTAAATCCACAGAGAAGGCTCTGATAAGTCAAAGGAGGTACCCATCTTCCTCGATGCTGGCGCCCATCGCACCAGTGGCTCTCCAGAAAGTCTGTAGGAGAAAACAGCCCTCCCAGCTGCCAGTGAGAGCACCAGTATGACCATACCACACTGGATTGGAGGTTGGATCTCTCAAGTGTGGATGAGCATATTTTCATGTGTTCAAATCCTACCCCCCTCTTTTTGTTTTTTCTGTTGGAGTTTTCCTTGCTGTCCCAGATTTGTAGGGTCTCTTCAAATATTAAGAAAAGCACCGCTTTCTCTACCGGTTCATTTGCTTTTTAACTTTCGTTCATGGTCCTTATGTCCCTTATGTCGTCATCGTCACATAATCAGATCACGGATCCGTTGCTCCGCAGTTTGCCAGCAGGGACAAGTGCAGAAAAGCTTTCCTCACCCAATGATTATAAAAATATAATTGCTTCATAGATTATAAAAGTAAATATTGCCTTACAGATTAAGCTTTTAAAAATATTTTAGATCTGAAATTCATCTGGGATCTATTTTGGTGTATGTGTAAAAGACAGAGCTGTCTCAACATTCTCCCAAATGGCTAACCAGTTATGCTAATTATATTGATTGAAAAAAAATCCCCTTTTCCTTGGATCTGAAACATCACCTTTATCATAATTTCCATCCTCATCTTTTCTGTCTTTTGTTCTGTGTCTTTTCTGTCCCGATGCTACAACCATACCCTTAATTACTGTAATTTTGTAATAGGCTTTAATATCTAGAGTGGATATAATTTTGTGATTAATAGATCTGTTGAAATCATAATTCTATGTCCACTTGAGCTCTGCCTTTCTCCCTAAAGTCTGTTGTTTGTAGAAATAAAAAACTCCCTTCTGATTTAATTTCACATGCTCTGCCCTCTGTTCCTCTGTCTTCCACGCAATGCCTCGCCCCTGTCCGCCTCGCCTGGGAAACTCCTACTCATGCAGGGGTTCTCATTTCAACCCTGAGCCCCAGTCCACGCGGGGCCCCTCCGGTCTCGCTCCCCATGGCACCCCCGGCTGGTTTCTTGCAAGCCACTGAGGCACCTCATCATTCCATACATCTGTGCGCGATACCTTCTTAACGTCAGCCACCCAACCAGACATGAAGCTCCATGAGGCAGAAACTGTATCCCCTGGTTTACCCAGTGTCTACACTAGGGGAGCATTCGGGAAGTGCTTGGAATAGATGAGGGACGTCTCACGACCTCTGGATGACACCGAGAGCCCCGAGGCTGGAGGCTCTCATCACGAAGTCCCTGCTTCTCTACCCTCTAAGTCTCCTTTCCAAGCCATCCTTCTACTTAAGCTGCTCCGTCTGTTGGGGTCTCCTTGCCGACCTTTTCCTGGTGGACGCTTACTTATCTTTCCAGGTCAAGACCACTTGTAGCCTCTCTGATGGAACCTCCCGGGGTTTGACTCACTTGATGAACAGTGGGGGCCTTTGGATGAGCACCCCCTCCCACCGAGGGATCCTCGGGGGCTGTCTGAGCTGGTTGAACTGGAAAAGACATAAAATGAACTTCCCTCCAACAAAATAAAGTGGAAAATCTATCCAATCAATGCAAACACCACGGGGCCTTTCTAATTCAGAGTTGACTCTCACGGCTTACTTTTATTTGTGCTTTTTCCTTCTGGCTGAGGCTCCAAAGTATTTTTCGCCAAAAAAAAAAAAAAAAAGCCAACTTGAATTTGCTCTTATTTGGGATCAATATATGATTTAGTTCTCTTGTCACAAATATATACCCAAATCAAATAACTTGATTGGTACTTAATTTTCTACTCCTGATTTGTCTTAGCCCCGCTGTCTGTCACCAAACTGGATCTGTTTGTGGTCAGTGTGCTTCTTAGAATAAAGATTTAAAGCTGCTCATTACGGCTGGGGACTCAGCCGCGGAGCTTCGTCCCACCACTTCTGTACTGAACAGGCTCAGTGCCCAGGCTGGGGGGCTCCGTTTCCACCACGGACAAGCTTGGTGCCCGCGATGCACGCTGGGTGCCGCTAAGAGGTGAGCAAGAGAAGGGAGCATGACATCATGTCCTGGTGCCCACGCCCTTTGGGGTGTGTGTCCTCCAGCAGCACCCATCTGTCCAGGTGCCCCCTGACCCCCCGGCTTCTGTCCGTCTGGCCTGTCCTTGTCTCCCAGATGCCTTCACTCTGATTTCCAGCACGGGGCTCAGTCTCAGGCACCCTGGTCTCCTGGCAACACCCCCCCACTGAGGGGGCTCTGACATGGGGTCCTTCTCTCTGCCCTCGAGCTGGAAGTCCCAAGGACACCCAAAATGAAATCCAAGCCAGCCACGCTCTGTTAGGGGCAGACTGTGGTCCTCTCAAATTCGTATGTGGAAACTAACCGCCAGAGTGATGGTGGTGGGGCTTTGGGGAGGGGAGCAGGTCCTGAGGGTGGAGCCCTTATGGGTGGGATCGGTGCCTTATAAAGGGACACTGTGAGCTCCTTCGCCCTTGCTGCATGGTGAGGGAAGAGTGAGAAGGTGTCTGTGACCCAGCATGAGGTTCTCACCAGACACCGAAGCTGCCTGTGCCTTGGTCTCGGACTTCCCAGCCCCCAGGACTGTGGTCTGTAAGCCGCCCGGTCCATGCTGTTCCGTTAGAGCAGCTCGAATGGCCTGAGACGCCCTCCCAGCTTCAAACGCATCAGTGGCTCCTAGTTCAAACTAACCTCGGATGAGGCAGGTGAGGCTCAGAGGTCTGGACCCCGCCTTTCCCTCTGCTCCCTGAGCCCCAGCCTTGGGCTTCCTTGCCTGGTAACTACAGAGAGGTGGGGAGGGAGGGAGGGAGGAGGAAGGGAACAATGGAAGGAGGGAGTTGATTGAAACTTTGCTTACAAATAGAAAGTAATCCTTAAATTCCCGAGATCCTTTTTCGGGGAGGAGGGTGTGGTGGAAACTGGTCGTCATTTGTTGCTGGTAGTGTTGTAAATTGGTACAATTTGCTCAGAAAACGATTTGGCAGCAACGAGAGCTATAAAATGTTCACACCCTGTGGAAATAATCTCAAATGTGGAAACATTCTTTTCTGGGGGAAAACAAAAAAGATGTTCACAAAAGCATTATTAATGTAGCAGAGCATCCTCCATTCAGACGGGGACTCTGAGTCTGGCTGTTTATAGACGGGTGGGCTTACAATCTTCTGGAAAAAAAAGAAAAGTCACCTAAGTATGCTCTTTTATGTTTACGAGATCTTTAACAATTTGAAAAGTTTAAAATATTTTTATCTAAAGTTCTTACGCCTGAGGGATAGTTAATAAATTGTGGCCATAGCATGGGCCCCTCCTGTCCACTTCCTACCCACTTCCCAGAAACATCCAAAGTAAAAATGTGACCAGATCTCGGCACAGTGAAGCAGTGTGAAGCCCCCGGAGGCCCCGCCCTGGGCATCCTGCCTCTTCCTCCCCGTTGTGGGGCTGCCCCCCGGGCTCTGAACTCATTGCAGACCCGCTGGCCCAGGCTTGCTCACACCTGGCCTGCTGTGCCATCCTGGGCCTGTTGTCTGTGCCCCTGGGGATCCCTGGAAGGACGGGGCATCCTCTTGGTAGAGGGGTCCAGGGTCACCTCGTCCTCCAGGGACCCTCCCTGACGCCTGGCCCAGCTTGCCCACCGGCCCCCGCGGCACCTCCTGGTTTATGGACTCCCACTTGATGTCCTGCTGCTGATTCCCCTACTTTTGTGCTTTCTGCTAATTCCTGCTTGAGTCTGACCCATGGGACAGTGCTCTGTGCTTTTTATTTCGGCTGAGTCAATGCACGAGACAATGATGCGATCATCATAGCTCCTTTTACCTCCCACCACCACTGACCCATGGGTCTCCCATGCCCGTGTGTATTCACCTAACAAAAGGTCAGGAAACATCGGACACGCTCCAGGCGCAGGGCTGGGGTCCTGCCGCGTGAGCGGGTCAGAGCTGGTTGGGGAGCTCCAGTGAAGCACGCTGTTGTTTTTGGAGAATTTCCACCAGCGTCTTCTTGGCTCGCCATGGTTAATAAACTGCGCTAACAACGCTGGAAGACCTGGACGTCCCCCCACTCCATGTGCTCTATTTTAATTGAATCAGTCTTCCACTGCGAGCTTGAATACTGTTAGAAGCAAATCAAAATTAATGAGATTACCTCCTTTGAAATGTTATCTATAATTAACCTCAAATTAAGGACAATATGCGTTTGAATTTGCCTTGTGATTGCTGAAATACACAGCAGCAAATAAGAGATATTGAGGCTAATCTACCCATTGAACTGGCTCATAGATGCCGCAGGGAAGACAGTTTTGAGGACCCACTGTGAAGCCCTCCCCAGACCAGGAGAGGGACGCCTCCTTGCTGGGGTGCCCACAGGTCCTGTCCCTGCTGGACCCCCATAGGGCTGTAGGAGTGGGGAAACAACTGTGGGGAGGGGACCACTGTCTTCAGGACTCGAAGAGGGGTCAGTCAAGGGGGATAGTAAAGGAAGGTCCAGAGAAGGACCTGCCTTAGTGGGCAGTGCCCGCAGAGTCCCATTGGTGGGCAACCAGCTCTGACCATGATCTAGAGCTCTCGGGGGCCCCTCTGCCACCAGCTCCTGCCTCCCTCCCTGTCCTTCCCTGCATAGGACAGAGTCTCTCCTGGCTTCTGCCAGCAGCATAAGTGAGTGCCTTCCATGGATTCCCTGGTGGTTCTTGAACTAGAACGACAAAGTTCATGTTTAACCTGAATCGTTTGTAAAACCCCAAGGACTTATGCTTCTCGTTGTTGGGGGGTAAAGTGACTTTCAAAAAAACCACATTAACCAGTTATAATTCTTCTTTTCTTTCTTCTTATGGTCTTTTGTATGAGTACATCACATTATTTATCTATTCATTACTTGGTGAACATTTGGGTTGTCCCCACTTTTGGGCTATTATGAATAATGCTACTATGGACGTTTGTGTACAAGAGTTTGTATAGACATAGGATTTTATTTCTTTTGAGCACATAGCTAGGAGTGGAGTTGCTGGGTCATTGGTAACTCTGTTTGACCTTCTGAGGAAGTATGTGAACATTCCAGGCTTTCCACATCCTCACCAACTGCTTGTGATTTTAAATCAGTTCCCACCCAACAAAGAGTGGAAAGTTGGACTAATGGTCAACTTGGGTCACAGACAAAAATGAAGAATAATAATTATGATAAAGTTTCCTCATGTCTGATTAGTGATGCATGTTTTACAAGCTTACTCCATTCCTGCAAAAGCCCTTGAGGTTGGATAAGTTGTGGTTGGAAGAAAGGGAGGCTCAGAGAGTTGAAATACTTTTCCTGGTTGTGCCATCACGAGGGACAGAGCCCAGACCTGCCATTGGGGCAGGTTGCTCTGGGCCTCCCATGGTCTGGAGGAGACTGATGTGGCTGTGTTTTCCAAGTAGATTGTATCGTGTGGACTCAGTCTCCCCTGCAGACTGACTTCTCCCCCTCTTGGTGCTGCTCTTCAATGCAATGGCCACACATTGTGCTAGGTCCTTTCAGCTGATGTCAATAGGAAATCACGGTAGTGCAAATCCTGGGGATCAGTCCTACCTTGTCGCCTACCTGGAGGCAGTGCAGGTGGTCTGTCTCTCCCATATTCCCGCCCTGTCATTGCCCTGATCCCTATACCTAAGAACCCCTTGCTGCCTTCACACTTTCTTGGACAGCTGTGTGGACTCAACACTGACTCATCCTGGCAACGTACGATTGTGTCCATGTTGTGGAATCTTGTTGTAGTGGGTTGAATGGTGTCTCCCCCAAATTTGTGTCCACTTGAAACCTCAGAATGTGACCCTTGTTTGGAAATAGGGTCTTTGCAGATGTAATTAAGGATTGAGATGAGGTCATACAGGATGAGGGTGGCCCTAAATCCAATGAGAGTGTCCTTATAAAAGACAGAAGCCATGTGAAGATGGAGGCAGAGCCTGGGTGATACAACCACAAACCCAGGGCCACCTGGGGCCACCAGGAGCTGGAAGGGGCAGGAAGGACCCCCACATCCAGAGCCTCCAGATGGGGGTTGCTGCTTACACCTTGATGCTGGACTTCTGGCCTCCAGAACTGTGAGAGACTAAATATCCATTGTTCTAAGCCCTCCAGCGTATGGTCATTGGTGCACCAGCCACTGAAACTTAGCTAGGACACTCGCTGTGTGGCTCCATGTGTCATTACCATCAACTCTGCAAGCTGCCTAGCTCATACCCTTTCAATCTTCAGTGAACCCGGTTGGTTAACCAACAGCCTCATTAGGACAAAAGTGTTCCCTCCTCTCCTCACGTAGAGTTGGCTCCTTGGGCTCCTCCCACCAGATGCTCACCTTTTGCTCTAGCTCTTTTTGATATTCTGAGGTATGCATTTCTGCACTGTGTCTGCCTGCCCCCACCCTTTACACTCACTTCTGGAGAGCCTCTGCCTATGGACTGTCTTCATCTCCAAAATCAGCTCCATCCCTCATATGCAGATATTCATCACTGGATGGTGGGATGGGTCCATGCAGCTTGTTCTGAAGAAGCAGATGGTCCAGTTCATTAGGACCATGCCATATGTTTATCAGACATGTCAAAACTCCGCTGATTTGGACAAACCAGTTCAAGGCAGACTGGCAAATGTTCTCCAAACTCCAGTTCTGCCGAGCACAATGCCAGGGATTGGGGGGTTCAGAAGTTCTTGTTCTGGGGTGAGGTGTTACATCAGAAGATCATGTTGACTTTCTACCTTTTATTCCAGAATTAGTTTGTATTCATTGAGGAAATTTTTGAAATCACAGGTGAGTAAAAAGAAAAGAGAGATCACTCATAAATCCCTACCTAGAAACAGTTATTTTGTAGAGATAGGTCTAGCTGTGCGTTCAAACTAGGACCTTGTTATACACATCATCTTGTAACATGTTCTTTTGTTCACTTCACATCCTTCAGTGACAGTTAAACTAGATCCACATCATTCTTTAAATGGCTGAGTCAGAGCCTTCAGCTGGCCGCTTTCATTCTAAGTGATGTAATCAATCTCCCATTGTAGGATGTTTAAGCTTTTCATTATTTTGAAATGTAAATTGGTTTAAAATTGTTACATTACTGCTTGTCACGGAAAAAAATACCAATAGTGCAGAAAGGAATGCCCCACCCCCACCCCCCCCAAAAATCACGGTTCCCTCACCTCTGGTCTTCAGAAGTCACAATGGCTAATAGTACCTTTCCAGGAAGTTGCCATGCATCTGCAAGTGTATATGTCTATATTTATATATTACTTAATCTGTGTAACCCAAGAAATGCAAGATCTGTGGTACATATTTACATCTATCTACCCATTCCTCTGTTATGTATCCATCTATCATCTATCAATCATATTTATTATTATTCTTATTTTTAAAGATTTTATTTATTTAACAGAGAGAGACACAGTGAGAGAGGGAACACAAGCAGGGGGAGTGGGAGAGGGAGAAGCAGACTTCCCACGGAGGAGGGAGCCCGATGTGGGGCTCGAAGGCAGACACTTAAAGACTGAGCCACCCAGGTGCCCCCATATCTATTATTTCTATCTATCAATCATCGATTTACCTATCATCTATCAGTGATCTATCATCTATCTATCATCTATCTATCCATCCATCCTACCTACCTACCTATCTACCTATCATCCATTTACCTACCCACCTTTTTATAAAAAGGGAGTCATTTGCATATATTATTCACTTTGTTCACCTCACTTAATGTGCCATATACATTTTTCCACATCAGCACTTATAGATCTCCCTCATTATTTTTTAAGTTTTGTATTATGGAAATTTCCAAGCATCTATTAAAGAAAAAATGTATTATAATGAACCACCATAGACCCATCATCCAGCTTCTATAATTACCGTGGCTCATCTTGCGAACTCTCCACCTTGATAGGATCATCATGACGCAAATTCCAGGCACCATATCATTTCTTTCATAAATACTTGAGTACCTGTCTTTAAATGATCCAGTACTATTATTATACCTGAAACATTTGACAATGATTCCTTAAGATGATAAAATAACCATTATTTAAATTTTCCTGTTTGTATTGTTATTTTTACTTTACTGTTTCTTTGACTTATGAATCAAACCAAGTTCACACACTGTATTTGTTGGGATGTCTCCTAATTTCTTTTAGTCTACATGCTTCCCCTCCCTCTTTTTTCCCCTTGAATTTTATCTATTGCTTGCCCTGGAGATCTTCATATATTTTGAATTTTGCCAAATTCTTCCTTACGGTGTATTTGCCATGCTCTTTGGACTTAACTGTGCTTTTCACAAATATCTGAGAGTATGTTGTACATGATGCTCTTTTACCTTCAAATTCTTGAGTGTGTATTTCCTAAGAATATAGCACTCGCTTTCATAACTACAGTTGTAAAAGTAAGAAAGTGAGCCGTTAAACAACGTGCCATCTCTTCTGCCGATGTTACTCAGGTTTTACCAAATGTTCCAGAAGGTTCTTTGTAGCAAAATGAAACCTCTGACCTTGTGCTGCATTGTTTCCCTTCATCTGGAATGGTGCCTCCAGCCACCTTTGTCTTTCATGATGTAACATTTTTGAATGATGACTTTTGGGGAGTGTCATTCATTTTTTATTTGTCTGATGTGTCCTCAGGATTCAATCCAGGTTATACAGCATTTGTGGAAATGCACAAGAGTGATAATACGTCCTTCCCAGTGCAGTGTATCAGGAGGCACATGGCACAGACTTCCCCCATTGTGAGTTCACACCTGTCACTTGGTGACGTTGGCATCTGCCAGCTTTCTCCACTGCAAAGCTGCATTATTCCCCTGTGTAATTAGTGCCTTGTGGAGAGGGGCTTTGAATTTATGTGAATATCCTGTTCTTCCTCAAACTTTCACCCATTGCTTTTACCATCCCTTGATGCCTCCCTGAACCAACTACTGTTCTCATGGTTGACAAATGGTGATTTTCTAAATCCACAAACATCACTTCTACATTTATCTGTTGGCTTTCTACTGTAAAAAGTGTTCCTGTTTGTTTATTTATCTATGTATTCATTCATTCAGCCACTCACTCATAGTTGTATGGACTTGGATTTCTGTTTTAGTCAACAGGTTATAATCCTTTAATCCTTTACTATTATTAAGTTGATGTGCACATTGTCCCAAATTTGGCTGATGGTAGCTTTTAAAGTGGAGGCCAATATCCTTTGGACATTTCCCCTTCGTTTTTTGACCTTGCCCTTATGTGATGTTTGAGGCTTATCTGGCACTTACTCTGACCTGGCCATTTCTTTAATCTCCCTTGGTTCCTTTTAGTGGAAGCTGCCCTGGGACCACCTGTTAGGTGTTTGGTGCTCATTGCTGTGTATTGATCATATCTTCTAGAGCTTTTCAGTGGACAGAGCAGGAAACGTGTTTTTCTAAGAGAAAATATATTATGTCATCAGCTTATACTAATATTTCCAACATAATTGTAAGCTTATAGGTTTTTATTTAACATCTTTAATTTCATATTGTATCTCTTTTCTCTTATGCTGAGGTTCTTGGTTTCTAATGATATGAACATAATCGCTTATATATCATAACTATTTAAAATGACAACAACAATTATTGACAATATGATTTCTTGAACAGTTTAAGATACTTTTGGTCTTTTTTTGCCTTTGGGATATATCTAATTATAATGTATATTATATATATTATGTAAGTAGAGAAAGACTAATAACCATGTTTTAAATTCGTTGAAATAATTTCCTTCTCTGTGGCTGAGTACCAACCTGATACACAGCCTTTGTTTCATTTTGCTTTTGATTTGGAGGTATTGGTTTCATAAGTATGTACAATATTCTGCCTCGTTCTTTGTAAGGGCTGCATGCTATTCCACGGTACATCTGCACTATGATTTTTTCCCTGATTAGTCCACAAATGATGGTGCTTTTACTGTCAACAGTTTTACTTTCTATCATACACAACAACACAATGACGATGCTTATGCAGTTATGGACATAAACATTTAACAAAACAAAACTGTTTTGTGAGAACTGTAAAAAAGTGACATTTGAACAAAATATTTCAGGAGTAGGTGGAAATTAGTCTAATGAAGAAAGTGGAAAATGCATTTTAGGGGAGAAGGAATAGTGCGAAGACCTTAGGGGACTTTTACGATAGAGATTATGGAGAGCTCCAAATAACTGAGTTTGCTGGTTTTTCAGGGGTGCCAGGGGATGAGTGGTGGGGGGGGGGTGGTCTAGAGTGGCTGGCGAGGCAGGCAGGGACCTGGTCAGGCAGGGCAGATGCCAAGCTATGGGTTCAAGCTCTCTCCACTTGGTTGTGGTGGTGGTTGATGGGGCTGATGGTTTCCAGCAAGGGAAGGAGGCCATCACCTTTTAGCAAGACCACTCTGGTCACAATATGAGGAGGCCTGGGATCCCAACCTTGGTGGGCACACAGGAAGCTGTTGGAATTATCTGGTGAGAGGTAGGGAGGGTCTACACAGGGCCAGGTGTGGCTGAGAAAGAGACGGGGTCAAAATCAGCACAGAATGAGACCCATGGCTGGATCCATACCTGGCTGTGAATTCAGTGGAATTACAGAGACAAGTGCTTTGAGCAGCTCCCAGATGTGTGTCTCAGGGTGGGGCTGGTTGTGGTAGCATTTACTTGCATAAACAACAGAAGAAAGAACCACATCTGGGCAGAAAGACAAACTAACTGCTTGGCACTTTTAGACATCACACCAAGGCAATGATTCTCTCAAGGATGAGGACCATAGACAACTCTTTTGGGGTGTGTGTGCAGTTTTTATAACACAAACAGGACCCACAGGACTCTCTCCTGGTCTCCCCTCTCTGAGCATCCCTGCACTTCCGACCACCATGCTGCTTCTTTGTTGGTTTTCAAGGCAGAAAATAAGACCACCAGCAGCTCTTGAGCTCTCTGAGACCCAGAGAGAAGATCCCCAGTCCCCCTTGGCTGGGAACCCAACAGTCAGGGAGAGGTTCTGATTGGCCCAGCATGGGTCAGGTGGCCAAACCCGAGTCAATCACTGACATGCCAAACAGTTGCCATGTGGGTGGGAGGTCATCCAAAGCATCAGTCTGGGTCACAGAATAACCATCTATACAGCTGGTGTGAGGGACCTGAAGCCCAGAGAGGCCACTATGGTTGGGTGTCCTCAGCCACAGGGGTTCTTCAGGACCTTGGTTGGAAGGAGGTGTGATGTCGTTATGGTTACCTAAAAGGAAACATGGGTTGTAAAGAGTTGAAAAGTGCCCTGTATTACTTCTGCTAAGGCTGCATAACAAAATACCACAGACAAGGCAGCTTAAACAATGGAAAATTATCTCCTCTCAGATCCAGAGGCTGGAGTCCCAGATCAAGGTATCACCAGGGCTGGTTCCTCCTGAGGTCTCTCTCCTTGGCGTGTCGATGGCTGTCCTCTCCCTGGGTCCTCACATGGTTGTCCTCTGTGTATCTGTGTCTTCATGTCTTCTTATAAGGACACTAGTCACACTGGGTTAGGACCAACCCTAGTGACCTCATCTTACCTGAATTACTTCTTTAAGATCCCATGTCCGAATACAGTTACTGGGGCGCCTGGGTGGCTCAGTTAAGTGTCTGCCTTCGGCTCAGGCCATGATCCCGGGGTCCTGGGATGGAGCCCCGCATCGGGCTCCCTGCTCCGTGGGGAGTCTGCTTCTCCCTCTCCCTCTGCCCCTCTCCCTGCTCGTACTCTCCGTCTCTACTTTTTTACTTGAAAGTAAATAAATAAAATCTTTTAAAAAACCAAAACAACAACAAAAAACAGATACAGTTACATTCTGACATAGCCGAGGTGAGGGTTTCAACATGTGACTTTTTGGCGACACAATTCAACCGTGGTCCCTACAGCTGCATCCCATCCAGTTACACGTGCGTGTTTGTGGGATCGCCCCTCTGCCCTTATGTGCAGGTTTCTGTCAGAGACTGAACATCAGGAGGACTGTGATAATTTTTGTAAGAGCATTTTCTGAGTACTGGAAAATAAGTAAGTGTTGACAACTGTTTCCAGAAACTTGGCCTTAATTGGAAATGTGTCCTTGGAGCGGCTGAAGGGCCACAGGAGGGGGAAGACGGAGGGGCTGAGGAAGCGGGGGACAGGGAGCTGTGTTGGGGGCAATCAGGTGATTTGGCCTCAAGAGCAGGAGGGCAGGTCTCCCTGAGCCAGAGGCTGTTGGGACATGGAGGTGGACACATTTTGGGAGGATTCACATCTGAAGCCAGGCATGGAGGGGTGATCTCAGGAATCTACAGAAGTCCAGGAAAGCTTGGCCGGGGTCACGGCTGGTTATGGGAGGGAGGAGTGGACGCCAGGGGAGGGAGGAGCCTGCAGGATAGCTGGTGTTTGTGCAGCCTGAGCTGGGGGAACTCATGCCCTGGCAAGGCAGCCCGGGGAGGCACTGCCTAGAGCGTATGCCTGGAGGGGTCCATGCTCTCCATCCTGAAGAACATGTGCAGTCGGGCTGGGCCCACCTAGGGGAATGGACAGGGTTCTCTGCTGATGCAGCCCCTGCAGCTCAAAGTGGGTCAGCTGTGTGCTGTGGAGCTGCCATCTTTGCTTCCTTATAGAGGCGAGGGGGAGCAGAGGCTGCGTTGGGACATGGTAGCCCTGTTGGCCATGACAGTGGGTAACACAGAGGAGGCTGGTGATGCCTACAGGCACATGAGCATTGGTGGCTCCATCCATGAATGTGACCCCAAGTGGGCAAGAGCCCAGGTGTTCCTTTTGAGCCAGGTGGGGGTTCAGGCTGCCCTGGGCAGGGAGAGAGCTGGGGGTTGGAACCTCGTGGGGGGTGGCCTCCTTGTTGTCTGGGAAGCCCCAGGAGATGGATCTTGTGTGTTCTGTAGAGCCAGCATTGCCTGCAGGACAGGAGGGGTGCCCACCTCAAATGCTGTCCTTACCTGGGGGTTGGCTAGATGGAAGGATGACAGTGAATGATCCTCATAATTGCTTTTCTTTCCCGGCTGCCTCTTCTCTGACTTTATCACCCAGTGTGTGCAATGGCGGGACTGTGGGTGATGGACAGGGGGCAGAACGGGAAAAGGGTTGTCCTTTGGAGCTGAGGGTCCTGGAGGGGCTGCGGGGTGCACGTCGATGAAGACACACGGTTCAGTAAGTCTCTGGGTTTTCCCCAGCGGAGCGCGAGCGCCTGGGTCAGGGGAACTGTGCATTGTGAGTGTGTCAGGGAGCGGCCAGTACGAGCCAGGATAAGTCCTCTGAGTTGTCACTTTTTAAGAAAAGAACTTTGTTATTCTCAGAGACGATATCGCGAACCAACAGCTCTCTCAGAAAGTGGGGGTGGCGGAGAGATCTCAGTAGGCTAGGATCATCTGTGATTAGTCCATTACAGTTACATGATTGCTTTCAGAGGCCTGAAGTCAATTTGTGGGCTTTTTTTTTTTTTTTTTTTTTGATCTGGATTAAGGAGAACACCTACAATCATGTTAGATTATATGCTTTAGAGTCAGCCTTGTCAAATATCTGCTGAGTGAATTTTAGGTCTACCTCTGAATTAGCTTAAATATTGGATTAGTAGTGTCTAAAACTGGCAATTTGCATCTCTGCAGCAGTTTAACATACGGAAGGTGCTGCTTGTCTCATCCTCAGAATGACCCTTGAGAGCGGCAAGGGGAGCTACGGTCTGCAGAGTGTGGGTGAGGAGCCCCAGCCCCGAGGAGTGCCATGCTGCCGGCTGAAGGCAGAGCAGGGCAGGGATGAAGCTGAGCAAGCAGGCGTATAGGATCGGTCCCTACAAAGAGCATGTGATGTTTCAGGCCATGCTTTATTATGATTTAGGAGGCAGAGAATTGCATAGCATATGGTCAATAGAAGCTATTTGCTGCTTTCATAAGCCATTTTTCATATCATTAATTTTTTGTATATGTTTCATTAATTTCCAGGGTAATCCATGTTCCCCTTTCCTGGGGAATGCATCACTGTAGAGTCTCCTCCATGAAGCCAGGGACGGCCAGGCCATCTGTGGCTTCCCGTACAACTAGTTGTCCAGGAATTGCAGACACAGAGGAGCTGTTCAAACTAGAGTCTTGCCCAAACCACCAGTCCCTCTTTCCCTCGCTCTTGTCTTTGTCCCAGTGCTCGCTCATGGAGTCCCTGCTGGGTGCGGGGGCCAGTGGAGGCAGGCGGAATGGTGATGAATGGGGTACCGTCTCCACCCTCCGGGGAGCTCACAACCATGAAGGTTAAGAAAAATCAATTGCAATTTCCCCTGAGTGCTGTAGCAGAGGTTGGTCCAAAGTGTTGTGGACATCCAGGGTGAGGGAACACCAGAGGGACTGGTTCAGCAGCACCTTCATTTCCCGGGCGAGGGAAACGGGTTCTCCATTTTGGCTGGGAGCAGACATGAGAACCCAGGTGAGCAGAGCTGTTTTCACGAGGAGTTCGGGTGGACGTGGCCAAGGTTGGGGGGTGGGGGGTGAGAGGAGCTGATGTGGAGGATGCAGAGCAGGTGACCAGAGCAGGAGGAACTGGAGGAGCGGGTGGAGGCCACAGCTGGGATCGGATGAGTCACTTAGCCGTGGGTCAGGCATCCCCTCCCCTCTGTTCCGAGGGCCTCTTCCCATTCTGTTACTCCCTTGACTCCCAGGGGGTGGGTCAAGTTTCCGTGCTGCACACAGAGGGCCCCATGGCACGAACACGACCACAGCTTTCCCTCCGGTGCAGGTGAAGGGAGGTTCCCCTGCAGTCTGAGGGTGGAGCTCAACCCTCCCGGGCACCAGCCCTTTGCCAACCTCACACATCTCCTGTCATTTCCCATCACTTTCCCTCAAAGCGTGCCAGCCGCTTGGGCTTCCCTGAGTATGCTGTTTGATTCACAGACCTGCACGGGGCACACAGAAAAGGCATTCTGCCTGCAGGTGGCTTGCATTCTGCTGCTGACGGTGGAGGGCAAATCATGGGTATGAAGAATGAGTAGATTATAAAGTGTTTTATTGAACAATGGATTCTATGGAGAAAAAGAAAACATACAGGAGTGGGGTGCTCTGGAGTGTGGGGGTGGCAGTTTTAGAGAGGGTGGTCACGGAAGACCCCACTGAGGAGTTGGCACTGAGCACAGACATGGAGGAGGGGAGCGGGGAGAGGGAGCCATGGGGGCATCAGGGGACGGGGCTCCTGGCAGGGAGACCAACAGCCAGAGAGACCCCAAGTTGGGGGTGGGTCCGGCACATCTGAAGAGCGTTCGGGAGACGTTCTGGATAAGAACAGGTGAGGGCCAGAAAGGAAGGGAGCAGGTCTGGGCAGCAGAGAGGGGCCAGGCTGCAAGAGTCTGTGGGGCAGAGAGGGAAGCCAGCTGTCTCCTCAGGGGACTCTGAGCAGAGGAGAGGGCTGATCCAACCTGCATTTCGGAAGGATCGGCTCTGGCATCGGTGCTGAGAATGGGCTGCAGGAGGTCTGGGCTGAGTGAGGGAGACCAGTGCAAAGCTTAGCAGAGAGCGAGTGAAAGGCCACGGGCTCAGACTCTTCACCTGTTTTGAAGGTGGGCTCCGCAGAGTGCAGACGGACTGCAGATGGAGGACTTGGGGCCAGACAACAGGAACGATGGGGGTACTGTTTCCCAAGACAGTGAAGAGAGCGGGGGGCATGGGTGCAGTGGGAACAGATCCAGGGTCAGGTTTCAGGCATGTGTCTGTAGATGCCCGTTGGGCATCCCTGTGGGGGTAAAGTAGGGAGTTGGATGCATGAGTCTCACGTTCAGGGGAGGGACAGCCAGACGTGGTCAATACGTGGTTGAACACAGCGAGGCAGCAAGTGTGGACAGAGACGAGGCCAGGCCAAGCGTGGGGCTGCCCAGCATTGGTGTGGGAGGGGAGAACTGGCAAGCAGACGCCCCAGACTGCAGGGCCGGCCCAAGTTCCTCACTTGGAGGGCGGGAGAGGCGGTGCGTGTGGGGTGGACGTGCAGACCTGCACACACGAGCGATACATGAGGCCGTCAGTCTGCCATCCCGTGGGAACCAGGAGCTGTCCAGGGCCTGAACTGAATAATGATGCCGGAGAACACGTGAACGGTTCAACTCTCCAGAAATGCTCAATTTGTCTGGGAGAAGGGGCTCCAGGATGGTGGACAACATATTTGGAAGACAAACATCTCTTCATCAAAATTTTGCCTGAGGCCAACTCCAGTTTCTGTCTTTGCCCACAGTTGTTGCTTTTACGGGGAGAAAGCCACGAAACCGTGCTGTCTGCCATGAATTCTGAAGGCTGCAGGCGGGCGTGCACAGTGACTGAGAGGAAACAGACTGTTTTCAATTGTTTGTTTGGCAAATATGACTAAGTATTCAATAAGTTATCTTTCAAATTATCCTGTCAAAATAATCATGACATAGGATAATGCTAAAACAGTTCTTAGAAGGAAGGATGGATGTTTGCGGGGAACAGCTGTAACTGGCCTCTGGGGTACCTCTGATGGATGAGAGGCAGTTGCTGGGAGAGAGAAGAAAGTTAATTCTGTGATGGGTGTGAGCATGTGCACGTGCTCAGACACACACCCTCCCATCCTTGGGGAGGTGCGGGGGTGAAGGGTCACGCTGCTTGTCTGCGATTAGGATGCCCTTGCCCGGAGAACACGGAACCAACAGCCCAACACAGGCCACCCAAGTTGGGCATTGCCCATGGAGACAAGGATTGCAGAGCACTGTGCGCGATGGTGGGTCAAGATACAAGAGTGGATATACACGTAAATTAGCTTGATTGCCGTGCAAGGACCTCAACCTGCAGCCAGCCGACCAGGTTCAAACCTTCCAGCATTCCAAAGCCATGAGTCTTCATCCAACCCTGTGTCGGGCGCTAGAAGGACATAGAAATTATTGGAACAAGTGTGGAATCTGAAGTCTGAGAGAGCTGCTTTTATCCTCACTCACCCCGAGGCACTGACATTTCCTTCCTCCTCTGTGAAATGGGGATAATATTATCAGCCACCATCCCAGTCTGTTGGCCATCGAGAAAGTGAGTCCTGTCGTGGTTCTTCCCTGGTTTGTGGCTGTGGGGATTTGTGCTTTGCTCTGGTGCATACTTCGCTCTGCTCTGCTCTGCTCTGTGGGCCAATTCCAAATCCTTGTCTTAGAAGCACACAACTTCCTAGACGTAATGCTCACGAAGGATGTGACCACATAGGAGAGGTCAACAAAGAGCTGAGAGGCAGTGTTTCTGATGGGCCCTCCTCTGTCCCTGTCCATCCAATACCCTCTCAGAATGTAGCCAGCAAAGAGACAGGCCAAGTCTCTGTGGACTGGCCACTCTCAGAGAGACTTCTGTGGGCCTTGAGGGGCGTTGTCACTGGCTGGGCACCAGTCTGTGGGACAGGCAGGGCAGGTCTCCTACCAGCTATCCAACGGGCCAGGCTGTCGATGGTGGTCCCTGCGGGGCTTCCTCCAGGAGATAGGGAGGCTGTGAACATAGCGTGTGACTCCAGCAAGTCGAGTGCAGAGTTGTACTTGGCTCTGGGTGGATGTTGGGTGAGATGATGTTGGTTTTCCACACATGAGATATCACCGAATCTGCAATGGATGGGTAGCTGATGAATAAATGTGGTAGTCAGCTCATCAGCATCATATTGGAGGCCCCCCCCCCACCACCACCCAGAGCCATGCCCAGGTGTAGGTCTTGGGAATTCTATAAGAAAGATCACAACTAACCCCGACCCTGTACTGGCTCTTAGAAGACTTCAGAGCTATCCGAAGGAAGATAAGCATAACTTACGGTAAATGAAGGTCTGCGCTAATGTGGCTGGGCTGTGTTCACTAGTGACCAGGTGTACATGTGACGATGGAAACCATACTCATCCACGCAGAAGCGCCATGTTACTGGTTTCCACAGAAATGGGACCATATTGAATGAAAGCTCCAGGACTTGCTTCTTGCAGTTACTCTGTCTTTGAGATGTCTCCATGTCTTCTGATGCGTCCGGTGGTGCCCCGGAGCTGGCCCGTACTGGCTCGTGGGAACACATTATTACATTTTCAGGAATTCTGTGAGCTGATTGAAGCCATGCTGGTAGCGTGAAGTCTGTCACGTTGGAAGTATTTACATGATGGAAATCATCCGGCGCTCCAGGTCGTCCCCCACCGTCTGAGGAGTGCCAGTTGTTAAGTATTCACCAGCACGTCACCGGCTGGATCTCATTTCTCCGGCAGCTGTGCGGTGCTCATGACACCCCAGAGCAGCGTCCATCTATCTACTCCTCTCTCAGTGGGCTCTTCCGTGGCTTCCAAAGACTTGCCTACCACGTGAACATCCATGTGTGCGTACGTGTGCATGTTGGCCCCCATGCATGAGCTTTTCTGTAGATGCGGTTCCTACGGTCAGGGTGACCTGAGTGTTAAGTCACAGGGGAGAGTTAGCTGACAGCACGCTAAGCTCATGGAAGTGCTCACACTTAGATATTGGGAGAGAACAAAGTTCAAAGGGAGCAGGATGTGCAACTGGAGATTCACGGATGGACAGAACCGTCCGAAAGAACGTGGACTTGACAGGCGGTGGGAGCTACCCAAGGGCTTCATAACAATGGCAATTATTACTAACAACGATTGTTATTTTTAAGCCTGATGTTTCTTGGTTGCGTCCTATGCCAGTTGTTGTTCTGAGTAGTTTTAAGGGTATTCACTGACTTAATCCCCAAAACGCCTATGCCAGAGATCTTATCAGTGTCCATTTCACAGATGAGCAAACTGATGTTCCAAGAGGTTAAGGAACTTGCCTGAATCATGTAGCTTGTCAGGGCAGAGCCAGAAAGTCTGGCCCTTGATTATAACTCTCACACTAGACATTTTAGAAAGACCACCCTGATGTGGGGGTGCAGAGTGATGGGAAGGGAAGGACCGGGAGGCTTCAGTGAGTTGATTTTAGGGAAGGTGAGTGTGTGGGGGGCAGTGTCATGGGGTGCGGAGAAGCTGGGTTAGCCGGGTTTGGTGTTTGCATGCTGAGAGTAGGCAAGACTAGGTCCAGGCGAGTCAGGCTTCTGTCGTGGACGAAGGTGGGCAGGAGATGGGAATGGGGGAGAGGAGCAGGTTTGTGGGATGTGTGGAGTCTGAAATGAGGTTGGGATGGTCCAGTAAATCTGTCTGGTGGTTAACTAGGTGAGCCCTAAGCTCAGGGGAGACTCCAAGGATGGACGTGGAGGTTCAGGCGCCATCCTCAGCAAGGGGAGAGTTCAAATCTCAAGAATGGTTTCATTTTCCTTGAAATCTATATGGAGTGAGCCAAAGCATGAGCCAAAGATGACACCACAGGGAGCATCCATGCTTACAGGAGAGGAGAAGAGCACTCTACGGTTAGTAACACTTTCAGTCGGGCACATGGCATCCCACAGAGTAGAGACAGACTCTACTTACAAAACTTGCTTGCAGCTAGGTGTTACTGCAAGATCAAGTTTGGAGAAAAAGCGAGTGAGGAATTTTATGTATACTTTTCAAAGAGTACTCTCCATCTCCCATGTTCTGAGTCCTGGTGGTTGGAAGGCAGATGTTTTCGCTGGAGCTGTGGCAGCCATCTTAGGTCTTGTGTTCAAAGCCACACGTTGAGGATGTCGGACTCTACAAGACAGAAGGATTCTGCCTCTGATGATTGTGGATTGGTTATCCAGCCTTGAACCACCAACCCAGGCTTTACCATAAGAATAGATAAGATGTTTATCTTATTTATGTTACTTTTATATTTGGGTCTTTCAGGTGTAACAGTCAATTTCTATCCTGACAAACACAAGAACCTAGAGACAGCTGTGTCCCAAAATCCAAGTGTGCTGATAATGTCATTGTTACAAGCCCCTGCTTTTGACTTAAATTAAATTTGTTCCCAGGCCAGCATTCCCCAGGTGGTGACTCCGTGCTCCACTACCCTCCCCCGAGGAGCCCACGGATCGAACCCCGTCCAAAAGACCCCTCGGTCCCCGCTGCAGCCAGGCCCCAGGGTAGCTTTGGATGGACTCCTTCCGGGCCTGACGTCCACACTGGCTGACCGCCCTGGAGAGGGTGGGGTGTGTATCTGCTGACTGGCCAGTCCTCCAGGCACAG
Organism: Callorhinus ursinus; assembly: GCF_003265705.2. Taxonomy (NCBI): domain Eukaryota; kingdom Metazoa; phylum Chordata; class Mammalia; order Carnivora; family Otariidae; genus Callorhinus; species Callorhinus ursinus. The sequence continues at coordinate 2,275,934 of NW_027397110.1, read as the reverse complement.
GTGTGTGCGAGGGCGTCAGCCCATGAACCACAGAGCTCAGGATTAAGAGGGGGTCCCCCGAGGAAATCAGGGTGGCGTTCCCAGAAGACAGAATGACACAGGACAGGAGACAGCAGTAGCTGTCCACTACACCATGGAAGGAGAAGCTTCCGGGAGGCCCCAGTGGTCAGCAGTGTCTCCTTCATCACAGAGGCCAAGATGAGGATCAAGTCTCCTCCCGCAGGTGGATTCCGAGTGAGGTGGAGACGCCCCCGTGGGGCGGGGAGCAGACATCGCAGTGCGAGGCTCAGGGACAGACAGACAGGAGGGACACGTATTCTCAGCTCTGTACCCTCGTCCAGGATTTAGGAATATTCCATTCATTTGTCCTGTAGGCCTGACTCAGGCATCCGTCCTCCACAGAGCCATTCCCAAGCCCTGATCAGAGTTATCACGTACCTTCTGCTTCTCTACGCTGGGCCCTTCACCCCCGGCCCCATCCCCAGGGCTGCGAGCCCCCAAACTCACGGGCGCCCGTGTGCGTTCTGGCATTCGATGGAGAGGCATCGGGTTTTCCGCTGCTTTGACCGCGCAGGTCCCCCGCGCAGGGACCCAGCAGGCCTGGGCCAACACAGGTGATGCTTTTGCAGATCATGGATATCATGGATGCAAATTCACAGGACCATCAATAATGTCAATGGGGAGGATGCTTCCATCCAAAGTTTGTCATAAAAATAAATAACGTGACAGAAGCCACATCAAGAAATAGCTCTGCTCACCCCAAAGTGCCATTCGCCCCAGGATGGACACACAGCAGCTGTCTGACACTACGGAGCCCCCGACAGACGGCTTCCCGAGAGACCCGAGGCTCGGAGGCCAGGCGGGAAGCTGGCTCAGAGTGGGAAGATTTCAGAAAGCCCGGGCGGAAGGCTCAGCGCGGCTTGGGCCCTCCTGTGTCAGGCTCGCTTCGACGGGGGCCGGGGGCGTCAGTGGGGAAGGGCTCGGAGCGTGCGCAGGGCAAGACCCGCCTGGCCTGAGCCCACCGGGTAAGGTCTGGCTGCCTGGTCGCCCCGCGGTCCTCACCTCCCCCTCTCTGCTCTCCCACCGTCCCCGGCCTGGCAAACCAGCCCGCCAAGAATCCGGAGGCTCACCCTTCCCTGTGCTCAGCCCTAGGGAGACACCCGGATCTGCGGTCAGCCTGGCTGCCCGCCCCCCAGGCTGGCCCCCGTTCCAGCCTGGCCTCTGGGAGTCACCCTGTCTCGTTCCTTCCTAGGTGCTTCTCCAGCGGCTGTGCTGGTCCTCAGGAGCATCCTCCGCCTCTGACGGCTGCACACGCAATTTGGGCAGCACTCTGCCAGCCACCGAAACTTCTCCAAGCATGTTTGGTTTTCACACGGGCCTTGTGTTCACTCCTGTTTTCCAGAAGAGGAAACAAGCTCAGGGGAGATCCGTCCTTTGCCCCAGGAGGTGCCGCTAGCAGTGGGTGGAGTGAGGACGCACAGCCGCTCCCGGGCTCCAGCCTCGGTCTCCCCTCTTTGCCACCAGGCCCTGTCTCTGGGTCCGCCCTCTGCTGTCCCTGCCTCCGCCCTCTGCTGTCCCTGCCTCCGCCTTCAAATGCAGGACCGCACGTGTCTTGGGAACTTGGCTGTTCTCTTGACGTGGCAGAAACCATGTGAAAGCTTCCTTTTCGGGGCGCCTGAGGGGCTCAGTCTGTTGAGCGTCTGCCTTCAGCTCAGGTCACGATCCCGGGGTCCTGGGATCGAGTCCCACATCGGGCTCCCGGCTCAGCGGGGAGTCTGCCTCTCCCTCTCCCACTCCCTCTGCGGCGCCCCCTCCTCATGCTCTGTCTCTCTCACTCATTCTCTCTCTCAGATAATTAAGTAAAATCTTTAAAAGAGAGAGAGAGAAAGCTTCCTTTTTGTGGCAGACACAGCTCTGCTGTGTGAGCACAGTGCATCCTGGGCTGGCCTCCCTCACCCACTGCTCCCTGTCCAGACCTCCTCTCTGCTGGCCTGCGTGAACCCGGAGCTCAGTTTCCCCTCTGAGAGCTGACGGTGGTCTAAAGAATGTGGCATTGAGAACCAGCTGAGGGGAGTCCCAACTCAAGGCCCATTGTGTTCCAGCTTCATGGCTACAAGGAGTCATGCAGCCTCTGGGAACCCGGGCGTCTTCACGGTGAAATGCGACTCACGAGACAGATCCGTCCTCACAGGGAGGTTGTCAGGAGGAACCAGAAACCCCGGCTCAGAGCAGGTGTTAGAATTTGCACCCACGTCTCCCTCCTACTGGTCACAAAATAGCTCTGTCTTCCTTTCCTACTTTTTCTGGGTCTGGCTCACTTCCTCTGTTAACACTAGAACCCAGGACTTCCCTCGGGCCCGTGGGGAGAGGGCACTGTTAGGACTGAGCCCGCTCCTGCCCAGGGAGGAGGACAGACAGCTCCCAGCGCTGGTCTCCAGGACGGCTGCTGCCGGCCCACAGGGGGCAGTGGGCGTCCCGCTGCAGGGGCTGGTTGGCACAGTACGGGGTCACACTCTGCAAAGCCCCCTGGCCACTTGCTCCTTTGAAGAGGCAGAGGAGCAAAAACAGATCCCCCTTCTTGGACCACAGTCCGCAGAGCGCCCACCGGTGCCTGGCCGGAGCACAGCCTGTGCAGAGGATGGGGGGGGGATGACCAGAGGCCGGGCTCCTCCTTCGTCCACCACAGCAGCCTGCTGCACCGGTTCCCCACCGCCCCACGCTGACACTCAGGTTGCAGATGGGCCGTCAGCGGCGTCATGGTGCCCGTAGCTCAGATAGCCGCCCAGTCCCCCAGCCACCCGCAGCGAGCAGGATCCGATGGGACCAAAGGTCCACTTCACTCTTCTGATTCCGGTCCATCCCCCTAATTGTTTTACGAGAAAATCATCGTCTATTTGGACCGCAATATGTTCTTCTCCTGTCCTCGCGTGGCCAACACAAACTGCTCACCAGATCTTCACACCAGCCTGCACGGCGAGCTTGCCATCGAGTTCCCCATATGCTTGGGAACCCCTGATCATGTAAGTCGTTTGATTAAATCTTTAATGAACTGAGAATTTATTCTTCTCACTTCCTATGCTCTGACATTCTCAAGCGCTTCGGGACTACAGCAACGGGGTCTCACATTTTGGTCCCATCCCAAAAGGAAACCTCGAGGCGAGATTCTGGCAAAGGCGTGATGGGTCACCGGGGTCCAGGAGAGACGTGGAACGTTTTCTCAAGCCCTGGTCGGCAAGCAACCCAAAGGATGGAGAGTCCCTTCAGGCATTCTCGTTCTGGAGCGAATCCAGAGGGTGCTTATCTCCTTGGGATGCCAGGGACCCTGGCAGGCTGCCAACAGAGGAGGGCGCCGGATGGGAGGCGGGCAAGAGAAGCTGCCTCCTGGGACAACCATCTCACTTCCCAGCTCCCAGGCAGCCTCAACCCCCAGAAGGATATTGGCTTCCAGCTACACATAGGATCTTTTTTTTTCTTTCCTCTTTTCTTAACATTTTTTAAGTTCGAGAACGGCAGGTCAAGAATATCTTTTTCCAAAACTCAGCAGTGATTTTCAGAATGCGGGGAATTGTAGGTCGCACTTCTAATTAATTGAGGCATATTCCCCCAATCGTCGCGAATGGAAATGTCTTTCTTTGCTGGACTTGTTCTTCATTTTTCTTTAAAAGTGGGTCAGACTAACCCGTTTCCAGGCTGCTCCATCTGCGTCCCCCTGCAACAGCCCCACGTCCTGACCCCTCTCCGGGGAGCTCTGCACCCGCCCACCCTTCCTTCCGCCCGCCCGCAGGGACCTCCTGTGACGTCTCGCATAAATACGAGCCTGTGAGGCAGTCTTCGTTCCTGGCTCTCTTTTCCATACTTATCTTTATTTAATTCCCAGAATGTGTTATGTTGTGTGTGTTCTCAGCTTATGTTTTTACATTTAGAATAGTTTTGCCTATTTCCTGCAGGGAAGAGACATTTTGGGCCAACTTCAATTTTCTAATTCCGAGTTTGGAAAGGAAACTTTGGACCAAAAGCCGAGCTCCTCTGAAGTTTGCCCACGCCCTGGGGCGCTCAGGTCCTGCATCCAGCGAAGAGAAAAGGGTACGTGTGTGTGTGTGTGTGTGTGTGTGTGTGTGTGTGTGGAGGGGTGTCTGTGTGCACAGGGACATGTTTTTACCGAGCGGCGTTGGTGGCATGAGGGTGCTTGAGACAGGAGACGAAGAAAGAGCTGAACGACCTTCGATGCTTCACAGCAGAGAGCCTAAGACCCCCTCCGAGGACCCCACTCTCCTGAGCCTGTAATCAGAGGCTCTCATAAATGCACCAGACTGCCAGTTAGTTGAGAACAGCCCGAAGAAAGTGCTCGTTATAGAGAATTTTTTGCAAAGAGTTTGTAGCGGCCACATGGGCTAACGTGCCGAGCCACCAGGGGTCCCCGGGAGGGAGGGGCTCCTGTTATTGGAAGAATTTCCCATGGTCTGGGGAAGGCTCTTGTGCCCCTGGGGCCCCCAGACCACTGGTGTCCCTTCCCCTCTAGGTACAGCTCTGTTCACGGCATCCGCGGTGGGTTCTGCCACGTGTGAACCTGTCCCCGCAGCACAGGGCTGGGCTGCAGGTATGGGCTGGAAGCGTGACAGAGAGTAAACCCCAGACGTTACGGGGCCGGCAGCTGGGGAAGATCCATGTGAATATGGCCTTATTACCTGCAGCTCATCGATGTGTCCTAAACCTCCATGATTCCTCAAAGAGATGAGATCACGTAAATTAACAAGTCAAATTTGGTGCAGATTCATTGCAAAGATGCTCTTCAGGATGCTGGTGGCTGATGGGGCTGCAAGTTTGTCTGAAGATGCAGTGTGGGTCCCTGGAACCTGGACCTGGAGCACCTCCCTCCTCCCCAGCCCTGGGGGTGCGGGGGGGGGGTCGGCCGTGCAGAACCTGGACCTGGAGCACCTCCCTC